>NW_024737869.1:0-2500 GCF_018991925.1 Homarus americanus | reverse complement strand
AACTCACGAGATAGGACGTAATGGGATTATTGTCAGGTGTTTTGACTTCAATCCATACATATAAGGTAAAGTGATTGATTTGAGAGAGCTGTTTAGGTGAGATCGTGTTCTTTTTCAATAACATCTTCATTTTGGAATTAGATAACTTATTAATATTTTCCAGGGGATCTTTCGTGTTTACAACAGTATGTGCTTCATCACTAAGTAATGAATTCATCTTATCATTGTAGTCACTTTATCCAAGATAACACAGTGAATAGACTTATCAGCCTTGGTAATATGGATATTCTTATTTCTTTCGTTTACTGGCGCTGTTTCAAATCTTTTGGAATGTTTGAAGCAAATTTCTTATTTGAAAACACTATGCATATACAACCTTAGCTATGGAAATATCTCATTTGGTAACACTTGGACGACTTCATCTTTTCCAGGTTGATTAAACCTTAGCAACAGTGTTTTATCAACGCACCGTTGAGTGATAGAAAACTTCCTACCAAAAAAACCAAGAACAAGTTTCATTTGTCTGTAGATCATAAGATGATAAGTTTATGAACAAATTCTGATCAATTAATATGGTCCAGTAACTCTCGTCAAAACAGAGATGACCGGTATTTAAAACCTTCTTTTGGCTGACAGTTTAATTAAGAAGTTGATATACAAAATCACGAATGGTGTGCTACTTATCAACACAAACACTGTTTTGCATAAGTATTTTACACTGAGCACTGTGCTTGAAGGCCACTTTGCCACCATCACTTGAACTTTGATAAGGGAATTCCAGCAAATCTACCAAAAATGTCAGTTTTTTCTGCTATGTTCCTACGTATGTCTGCGCATTTGTGACTTGAATTTATTGACGACGAATTTAAACACATTTCGTTCTATTGCACAGAAACTTGGGTACCTCTGTGTTTGTTGATCGTTGCTTTAAAAGGGCTAAAAATCCTTTCATTCCTTCCGTAACCAGACAAGTTCCTACACTTAAGAAGTTTTGACTTCCTATCGGCGAATTTGTCCTTTAGTTCGGTCCTCAAGCTTCTAAATATTAATGTTGTTTTCAAGTATGACTCAACCATTACCAATAGTTAATATGAATAGCCCAAAGTTTGAATGTAAATGGAAGTGTTTATTGTATTCCATGTAGCCAATGTAATTGTAATTATGCAGGTCAGACAGAAAAACACTGCAGCTCAGAATCAAACAAAGAGTAAGTATAACATCAGAACTGCATCTGAAAGCAGTGCCTGTCTGTCTACAGTTAGGAATAATAACCACCCCATTGCTTGGGAAAAAGCTTAGGAAGTATTCAAATCATCTTGTGTCACAGAAATATTCTTCTGGTTAAAAGGTCAGATTACGAATTCAAATCAATAAACCTTAGTGATGGTCATTCAAACTGATAATATGTTACATAAATTTATCGGTCAGTGGCCCAAGGTTAAACCGCTTTGAAAAACCTTTGATCTTGATGTATGACAGTTATTTTGTGGGTCCCTTTTTTCTGACCTGACCTGGCTAGGTCACGTCACCACCCTTCTCAGCCCTCTCTACATGGGTTGTGTTGGTGTGGGGATTAGTGGATGTCATCATTATGACCTTAATTCCTCATGCTTGTGGCTCACCCTGCATATTTAAGCCTCTCTGTCCATGTAATCTAGTTGCCTCTGAAGATGTCTTGAATAAAGACAAAGCTAAGGTATGTTGTTTCCATTTTCCCGTGTGATTTTATCAGATATATATATATATATATATATATATATATATATATATATATATATATATATATATATATATATATATATATATATATATATATATATATATATATATAATTAATGTCAGGTAAGTAATGACCCTACTAGTAGTAGGGTCACTACCTACCTGACCATTGTGGACCTGGTCTCACCCTCTGTATATATACACCTTGATTTGTATTACTTTCTAGTCTGTATCACCCTGAAGATGTGATTACACGAAAGCGCTTGGGAACTTCGTGTTTTCTTCTTTCCTTGTGGTTATCAGCATATACCTAGATCACGCAGCACCTACAGTGATTTACTTGCATATATATATATATATATATATATATATATATATATATATATATATATATATATATATATATATATATATATATATATATATATATATATATATATATATATATATATATATATATATATATATATATATATATATATATATATATATATATATATATATATATATATATATATATTGATAAAATCACACGGGGAAAAGGAAACAACGGAGCACCTTAGCAGTGCCTTGTTCGTTCATATTAGGAATAATAATCATCACATTGTTTGGGAAAGCTTTAGAAGTGTTCAAACCATCTTGTGTCACAGAAAGACTTCTGATTGAAGCTAGTTTGATTAAGGAATTAAAATCATTTAACCTTATTGATGGTCAGTTCAAAACTGATATTATGTTACATAAATTTATTTGTCAGTGGCCCAAGATTAAAAATGCTTTGAAA
>NW_024737868.1:0-6010 GCF_018991925.1 Homarus americanus | reverse complement strand
TTTCAGTAACATGACCCGGGGTGTGAGGGCCGGGCACCCCTCCAGCACCATGACCCGGGGTGTGAGGGCCGGGAACCGCTTCAACCCCATGACCCGTGGTGTGAGGGCTGGGCACCCCTCCAGCACCATGACCCGGGGTATGAAGGCCGTTCACCCCTTCAGTTCCATGAAAAGGGGTTTGAGGGCCGGGCACCCCTACAGTGCTGCAAACTGGGGTGTGAGGGCCGTGCACCCCTTCACATGGCCCGGGGTGTGAGGGTCAGGCACCCCTTCAGTGCCATGACCCGGGGTGTGAGGGCCGGGCACCCCTTCAGTGACATGACCTGGGGTGTGAGGGCCGGGCACCCTTTCAGTGACATGACCCGGGTTGTGAGGGCTTGGCACTGCTTTAGTGACATGACCTGGGTGGGCCGGGCACCCTTTCAGTGACATGACCAGGGGTGTGAGGGCCGGGCACCGCTCCAGCACCATAGCCTGGGGTGTGAGGGCCGGGCACCCCTTCAGTGTCATGACCCGGATGTGTCAGGGCCTGACACCCCTCCAGCACCACGGCCCGGGGTGTGAGGGCCGGGCACCCCTGCAGCACCATGAACCGGGGTGTGAGGGCCAGGCACCCCTTCAGTGCCATGACCAAGGGTGTGAAGGCCGGGCAAAGCTTCAGTGCCATGGCCAGGGGTGTGACGGCCGGGAACCTCATCAATGCCATGACCCGGGGTGTGAGGGCCGGGCACCCTTAAGTGCCATGAAACGGGGTGTGAGTGCCTGGCACCCAAACATTGCTTTGAACAAGGGTGTGAGGGTGGGGCACCCCTTCACAAGACCCGGGCTGTCAGGGCTGGGCACCCCTCCAGCACCATGACCCGGAGTGTGAGGGCCGCGCACCCGATAAGTGACATGAACCGGGGTTTTAGGGCCGGGCACCCCTTCAGTGACAAGAAACGGGTTGTGGGGGCAGGGCACCCCTACAGTGTTATGAACCGCGGTGTGAGGGCAGGGCACCCTTTCACATGAACCAGGGTGTAAGGGCCGAGCACCCCTTCAGCACCATGACCCGGGGTGTGAGGGCCAGGCACCCCTTCAGTGCCATGACCCGGAGTGTGAGAGCTGGGCACCCTTTCAGCACCATGACCCGAGGTTGTGAGGGCCGGGCACCCCTTCAGTGCCATGACCCGGGGTGTGAGGGCCATGCACCCCTTCAGTGTCAGGAATCGGGGTGTGAGGGCCGGGCACGCTTTCAGTGTCATGAAACGGGGTGTGAGGGCCGGGCACCCCTACAGTGCTGCGAACCGGGGTGTGAGGGCCGGGCACCGCTTCAGCACCATGACCCGGGGTGTGAGGATCGGGCACCCTTTCAGTGCCATGAATTGGGGTGTGATGTCCGGGCACCCCTTCAGCTCCATGACCCGGTATGTGAGGGCCGGGCACCCCTCCAGCACCATGGCCCGGGGTGTGAGGGCCGGGCACCCTTTCAGTGACATTACCCCGGGTGTGAGGGCCGGGCACCCCTCCAGCACAATGGCCAGGGGTGTGAGGGCCGGGCACCTCATGAGTGTCATGACCCGGGGTGTGAGGGCCGGGCACCCCTTAAGTGCCATGAAACGGGGTGTGAGTTCCGGGCACCCATACAGTGCTTTGAACCAGGGTGTGAGGGTCGGGCACCCCTTCACATGACCCGGGGTGTGAGGGCCGGGCACCCCTTCAGCACCATGACCTGGGGTGTGAGGGCCGGGCACCCCTTCAGTGCCATGACCCGGGGTGTGAGGGCCGGGCACCCCTTCAGTGTCAGGAATCGGGGTGTGTGGGCCGGGCTTGCTTTCAGCGTCATGAAACGGGGTGTGAGGGCCGGGCACCCCTACAGTGCTGCGAACCGGGGTGTGAGAGCCGGGCACCGCTTCAGCACCATGACCCGGAGTGTGAGGGCCAGGCACCCCTTCAGTGCCATGACCCGGGGTGTGTGGGCCGCACACACCTTCAGAGACATGACCAAGGGTGTGAGGACCGGGCACCCGTTCAGTGCCATGAATTGGGGTGTGATGTTCGGGCACCCCTTCAGCTCCATGGCCCGGGGTGTGTGGGCCGGGCACCCTTTCAGTGACATTACTCCGGGGTGTGAGGCCGGGCACCCCCAAGCACAATGGCCTGGGAGTGAGGTCCGGGCACCCCTTCAGTGTCATGACCTGGGGTGTCAGGTGGCCTGACACCCTCGAGCGCCCGCTGGCCCGGGCCGTGGGAGGCCGGCACCCTTGCAGTGCCATGAATCGGGGTGAGGCCCGGGCACCCTTTCAGTGACATTACCCCGGGTGTGAGGGCCGGGCACCCCTCAAGCACAATGGCCTGGGGAGTGAGGTCCGGGCACCCCTTCAGTGTCATGACCCGGGGGTGTCAGGGCATGACACCCCTCCAGCACCATGGCCCGGGGTGTGAGGGCCGGGCACCCTTCACATGACCCGGAGTGTCAGGGCTGGGCACCCCTCCAGCACCATGACCCGGAGTGTGAGGGCCGGGCACCCCATAAGTGACATGAACCGGGGTTTTAGGGCCGGGCACCCCTTCAGTGACATGAAACGGTGTGTGGGGGCAGGGCACCCCTAGAGTGTTATGAACCGGGGTGTGAGGGCCGGGCACCCCTCCAGCACCATGGCCTGGGGTGTGAGGGCCGGGCACCCCTTCAGTGTCATGACCCGGATGTGTCAGGGCCTGACACCCCTCCAGCACCATGGCCCGGGGTGTGAGGGCTGGCACCCCTCCAGAACTATGACCCGGTGTGTGAGGGCCAGCACCCCTTCAGTGCTATGTCCAGGGGGTGTGGAGGGCCGGTGCAAAGCTTCCAGTGCCATGCCCAGGGGTGTGAGGGCTGCACCCCATCAGTGCCATGACCCGGGGTAAGAGGGCTGCACCCCCTAAGCTGGGCGGAACGGGGTGTAGTGACGGGCACCAATACATTGCTTTGAACCAGGGTGTGAGGGGGGCACCCTTCACAAGACCCAAGTCAGGGCTGGGCACCCCTCCAGCACCATGACCCAGGGTGTGAGGGCCGGGCACCCCATAAGTGACATGAACCGGGATTTTAGGGCCGGGCACCCCTTCAGTGACATGAAACGGGGTGTGGGGGCAGGGCACCCCTACAGTGTTTTGAACCGGGGTGTGAGGGCCGGGCACCCTTTCACATGACCCGGGGTGTAATGGCCGGGCACCCCTTCAGCACCATGACCCGGAGTGTGAGGGCCAGGCACCCCTTCAGTGCCATGACCCGGAGTGTGAGAGCTGGGAACCCCTTCAGTGACATGACCCGGGGTGTGAGAGCCGGGCACCCTTTCAGTGACATGACCCGGGGTGTGAGGGCCGGGCACCCCTTCAGCACCATGACCCGGGATGTCATGGCCGTGCACCCCTTCAGTGACATGACCCGGGGTGTGAGGGTCGTGCACCCCTTTAGTGACATAACCCCGGGTGTGAAGGCCGGACACCCCTCCAGCACCATGACCCGGGGTGAGGGCCGGGCACCCCTTCAAGCCAAGACCCGGGGTGTGGAGGCCGGGCACCCCTACAGTGCTGCGAACCGGGGTGTGAGGGACGGGTACCCTTTCACATGACCTGGGGTGTGAGGGTCGGGCACCCCTTCAGTAAAATGAATCGGGGTGTTAGGGCTGGGCATCCCTTCAGCACCATGACCCAGGGTAAGTAGGGCCGGGCCTCTGATTTCAGCATGAATCGGGGTGTGAGGGCCGGGCACCCCATCAGCACCACGACCCGGTGTGTGAGGGCCGGGAAACGCTTAAATCCCATGACCCTGGGTGTGAGGGCCGGGCACCCCTTTAGGTCCATGACCCGGGGTGTCATGGCCGTGCACCCCTTCAGTGACATGACCCGGGGTGTGAGGGCCGGGCACCCCTTTAGTGACATGACCTGGGGTGTGAAGGCCATGCACCCCTCCAGCACCATGACCTGGGGTGTGAGGGCCAGGCACCTCTTCAGTGCGATGACCCGGGGTGAGGGCCGGGCATCCCTTCAGTGACATGACCCGGGGTGTGAGGGCCGGGCACCCTTTCAGTGACATGAACCTGGGTGTGAGGGCCGGGCACCCCTCCAGCACCATGACCCGGGGTGTGAGGGCCGGGCACCCCTCCAGCACCATGACCCGGGGTATGAGGGCCGGGTACCCATTTAGTGCTATGACCCGGGGTGTGAGGGCCGGGCACCACTTTAGGAACATGACAAGGGGTTTGAGGGCCGGGCAAAGCTTCACTGCCATGGCCATGGGTGTGAGGGCCGGGCACCTCATCAGTGCCATGATCCGGGGTGTGAGGGCTGGGCACCGCTTTAGTGACATGACCCGGGTGTGAGGGCTGGGCACCACTTCAGTGACATGTCCCGGGGGTGTGAGGGCTGGGCACTTCAGTGACACATGAACCTGGGTGTGAGGGGCTGCACCCTCCACCATGACCTGGGGGGAAAAGGCCGGCACCCCCTCCAGCACCAGACCCAGGGTATGAGGGAAGGCCGGGCACCCATTTAGTGCTATGTGACCCGGGGTGAGGGCTGGGCACTACTTTTAGGAACATGACCAGGGTTGAGGCCGGGCAAAGCTTGGCGGCCATGGGTGGTGGGCCGGGCCTCACTGCGCAGCGATCCGGGCAGGAGGGCTGGGCACCGCTTAGTGACATGACCCGTGTGAGGGCTGGGCACCACTTCAGTGGGACATGTCCCGTAAGAGCTGGGCACCCCTTCAGTGACATGACCCGAGGTGTCAGGGCAGGGCCCCCCTTCAGTGCCATGAGCCGGGGTGTGATTGCCGGGCACCCCTCTAGTGCCATGAAAAGGGGTGTGAGGGCCGGGCACCCCTTCAGTGTCACGAATCGGGGTGTGAGGGCCGGGTACCCCTTCTGTGACATGACCCGAGGTTTTAGGGCCGGGCACCCCTTTAGTGACATGACCTGGGGTGTGAAGGCCGGGCGCCCCTCCAGCACCATGACCCGGGCTGTGATGGCCAGGCAACTCTTCAGTGCCATGACCCGGGGTGTGAGGGCCGGGCACCCTTTCAGTAACATGACCCGGGGTGTGAGGGCCGAGCACCCGTCCAGCACCATGACCCGGGGTGTGAGGGCCAGGCAAACCCTTCAGTGCCATGACCCGAGGTGTGAGGGTCGGCCATCCGTTTAGGTCTATATCCAGGTCTGTGAGGGCCGGGCATACCTTCAGTGCCATGGCCAGTGGTGTGACGGACGGGCACCGCTTCAGTGCCATGATCCGGGGTGAGAGGGCCGGGCACCCCTTCAGTGACATGACCCGGGGCGTCAGTGCCGGGCACCCCTTCAGTGCCATTAGCCGGGATGTGAGGGGCTGAGCACCCCCTTCAGTGCTATGACCCTGGTGAGGGCCGGGCACATTCTCACTGACATGACCCTGGGTGTGATGGCGGGCACCCTTCTATGACATGACCCGGGGTGTGAGGGCTGGCACCCTTCAGTGCCATGAGTCGGGGTGAGGGCCGGGCACCATTTCAGTGCCATGAATCGGGGTGTAGGGCCGGGCACCACTTTAGGTACATGACCAGGGGTGTGAGGGCCAGGCACCTCATCAGTGCCATGATCCGGGGTGTGAGAGCTGAGCACCCCTTTAGTGCTATGTCCCGGGGTGTGAGGGCCGGGCACCCTTTCAGTGACATGACCCAGGGTGTGAGGGCCGGGCACCCCATCAGTGCCATGAAACGGGGTGTGAGGGCCGGGCACCCCTTCAGCACCATGACCCGGGGTGTGAGGGCTGGGCATGATTTCAGTGCCATGAATCGGGGTGTGAGGGCCGGGCACCCCTCTAGCACCATGACCCGGGGTATGAGGGCTGGGCACCCCTTCAGTGCTATGACCCGGGGTGTGAGGGCCGGGCACCATTTCAGTGACATCACCCGGGGTGTGAGTAAAGGGAACCCCTTCAATGACATGAACCTGGAGTGTGTGGGCCGGGCACCCTTTCAGTGCCATGACTCGGGGTGTGAGGGCCGGTCACTCCTTCA
>NW_024737867.1:0-15327 GCF_018991925.1 Homarus americanus | reverse complement strand
ATAATAAAATAATGATGATAATAATAATAATTGAGACGATAATTATTAAAATATGGAGGCAGGAGGAGGAAGAGGGAAGGAATGATGATAGTTGAGAAGATGACAATAGTAGTGATAATGCTGGTTGTGGTAGTGATGGTAATATTATACACGTAACAATAATGGTTGCCCTTCGTGTACGAGGATGGCCGGCTCTAGAGCAACGTAGGCGTGAATTTGTTTAAGGTGTTAGAATCTGTCGCCAACACCACAACCACACCCTAAGTTTACGAGTTGTATGACCCAGTTTCAATGAATAGTCTGAGAAGACCGGACAACTCGGCAACTGCACTGGCTAACCATTATTCCTGAATAAGATCCGCAAATCGATTGACATCCAGGTTCCCATTTCCTGGTAAATAGAAAGCCAAATGGCGTAAAAAAAATGCTCATAGTTTCACTCTGTCCGGGAATCGAACACGGGTCCACTCGCTTGCAAGACGAGCATACTGACTATTACACCACAGGTTGCCAAAATCACGTTTAGTAAAAATAATTTTTTTTTTTTCGTGCTGGTCAAGCCCCGACCAGAGGTTAGCTAGACCCCCGGACAACTCTTTCGGAGCTTGACCAGCACGTGGTATTGGTATTGTTATCTCGACTTGATTATATGTTACAAATTCACTTGTGAGTTTTTCAATGTTTTGTTTTGTATAATATTTACTTATTCTAAGCTAAATGTTAACAAATAAATGACTTAAATAATACGAAAACAAACAAATAACAGCGGAACTCCACCTAATATATACTGTATGTTACACTAAATAGGGATAATTGGCCATTAGTGATAACTTCTATGTATTTATCTTTTCTGGAAGCTTTTGACTGGCCATAAACGATCCTGTAGATCATAAATATACATATAAATGAATACCTTCATGCATAATGTAACCTGACCAGACCTAACGTAACTTAACCTAATCTAGCCTAACCTAACCTAACGTAACCTAACGTAACCTAACGAAATCTTCTTCTTCTCCTCACATGCATTATTTCATTTTCAACCCAATTAAAATTCGAATGCCTTAACTTTACACACCGTGGTCCTGGGTTGTGGGTGGAGAGGGGGGATGGGGGGATTGTTGGGGGAGGGCGGGGTGAGACTTCTATGTTTGTCTTTGATACCCCCAAAATGTTCTACACTACTGAGGGTACACACAAACACTTATTATCTTGAAATAGGTTCTTATTCTCGTAAGGGAGATATACAGAGGAACAAAGAAACTGGCTTCCACACCATAAGGACTAGTGATCTCAACTACCTGTATCACTCCGCGCTGGCATGTACAGATACCAGCATTCACAAGCTGAATACATAATATGTAAATATGATAATTCACATACATAACATGGTGCATAATAAATGGAAATATTTCATAGGATTAATACATGTTCTGTAATACTTTACTATACATAATTAATAGAGTAATATAAGAATACACAGCTTAAGGTACTACTTCGTGTCCATATCATACACCTCCCTCCCCCCTATACGCTCATAGTTTCATCTTGAGCGGACCTTTTGTTTCTGAGTCGCTCGGACCTGCGGAGTACTGGGGCAGAAACACAAGGTGGGGATGGATTTACTTTAAAGACATCAACATTAGGGGACTCAACTGGGGAAGGGTCAACACTAGGCAGCTCCACAGGTCGGAGGAAACGACGGTTCCTCAACCATACTCTACCACTCGGAAGACGCACTTGGTAGTCCCTGGACCGGCCAATTCCCATGACAACCCCAACCTTGTCCCAGCGGTGAGATACCTGATCTTGAATCCTGACCTGCTGGCCGATACTCAACCTGGGAAGGGGGCGGGCATGACAGTCGTACCGAGCAGCGACATCTGCGGCTCGTTCTGCTGCACGGCGGTCATATTCTTCAGTCTTGGCTTGCCATTCTTGAGAAAATGACTTCGGTGGGCAGGAACACAAGACCTGAGATGATATCCACATAGAACCTGGGCTGTGGAGCGTCCGGTGAAGTTCGGAGTGTTGCGTTACTCTAACAAACCTCGATCGAAGTCCTCGCAGTCGATATTTCCTGAGGGTGACACCCTAAGGATCAGGTGTTTAACAGTCTTGACTGCGGCTTCAGCGTGTCCATTCGCCTGGGGGTAGTGGGGCGAGGTCACGACATGACTGACTCCCCAACGGTCCATGAAGTCCTGGAACTCGTGGCTGGTGAACTGGGGTCCACCATCAGTCCTTAGGCGGAGGGGAACACCAACTTCTCCGAAGTAATGTCTGAAATTCCGGATGGTAGCAGTAGCCGTTGTATCACTACCACAGGGGACGACAACAGGCCATCCAGACAATCGGTCGGCAATGACGAGGAAGGACTTCCCTGCCACTGCAAAGAAGTCGGCCGACACAGACTCGAAGGGTCTTGAAGGGTTATCGTCGCACATTAAAGGTTCCTGTTGCTGGCTGGGTTGCAGAATCTGGCACGGCTCACAGGCACGGACGGTACTTGCAATGTCCGAATCGATTCCGGGCCAAAATACAGTCTGCTTAGCCCGTCGATTGGTGGCCTCCATTCCTCGATGGCAGTCGTGAAGGCGGTTCAAGGTACGGCGGCGTAGGGCAGCAGGAATGACTACTCGTGGACCATACAAGACGAGGTCTCCGTCACAATAGAGGTCCTCTCGTATCTTCCAGTACGGGAGTAGCGATTCATGAAGGTCGTATCGGGTAGATGGAAATCCCTGGGACACACAGTCGACGAGCCGGATATAGGAAGGGTCGGCCCGGGCTGCGGTGCGGAGATCTTCAAGGGTCTTGTCTGCATCCGGTGCTGTAGACTCTTCTGATGTGAAGACAGCCTTCAATGAGACTACTGACTTGAGGGATGCGGCAGTTGTAGAACACAACATCTCGTCCTCTGGGGTGGGGCGACTGACAGGGGCGCGGGACAGGGCATCCGGGATGCACATTAGCTTACCGGCACGCCACACAGCCGTGAAGAGATAAGGTGAGAGCTTCTCTTTCAAACGTTGAAGGCGAGGATTCTCTACTGCAACCAAAGAGTAGTGATTGATAATAGGTACAAGAGGGCGATGATCCGTGAAGAGGGTGAAGTGCTGAAGTCCTATCAGGTAGAAGCGGCACTTCGCCATCGCCCAGACAACAGCCAACATCTCCAGCTCAATCGTGGCATATCGGGTCTCAGCGTCCGTCAGGAACCGGGATCCAAACTGAATTAAGCGGAGTTGTCCACCGCCATGGTCCTGCAGAAGGGCGTAATCAACGCCGTAGAGTCTGGAGGTGTCAGTCTGGAGGACGGTGGGTAGGGCTGGGTCGTAACAGGCGAGGACAGGTGGACTTAAGAGGGCTTGCTTGTCTCACTGGAAGGCCTCTTGATGATCTGGGGTCCACAGGAATGTCCTCCTGGGGCTCAGCAGGGGGCGTAACGGCTGGGCTGCGGCGGAGATGTCAGGTGAAAATTCAGCCAGCTGATTGACCAGACCCAAAAAAGAACGGAGGTCTGTCAGGTTGGCAGGGGTTGGAAAATCCCTGATTCCACTTACTTTCTCCGGGTCAGCTGCGATGCCTGATGCTGAGAGAGTGTACCCACAGAAGTTCACTGATGGTGCGGCGACTACAAACTTGTCAGCGTTGAGGGTAATCCTGTACTTTCGACATCTGGTGAGAACTTCATATATTCGGGAGAGGTGGGCACAGTAGTCTTCGTCATGGAGTAAAATATCATCAACCACCTTGACACAATTCGTGACTCCTTGAAGGGCCGCGTCACCACGTTGACAGAATGCATCGCCCGTAGCGGCAAATCCCATGGGGCCTCTGCAATACTGATATCTTCCATATGGTGTGATGAATGTAGTCAAATGCTGGTCTTCTTCGGCCAACTCGATCTGCCAATAACCACATAAGGCGTCCATCGTTGTAAAAAACTTCGCCTTCGGGTCCACATTTCGAACAGCTGCGAAGGGTGTGGGTGAAGGGTGGGCTGGACGGGAAACTTGCTGGTTACGTTTTGACACATCGCTGGTGATCCGTACTCCACCACCAGGTTTGGCGACGGGGACGAGAGGGTGGCACCAAGGTGAAGGTTCGTCTCCGGCCGGCTTGATGATTTCCTGAGCAACCATGGAGTCAAGCTCTTGTCTAACTAGCTCCTTGTAGGCGTGAGGAATCAAACGAGGGGTGTGGATGGCAAAAGGTGTGGCACCATCCTTAAGATGAATCTTCATAGGTGGACCCACCATCGGCTTGAGTGGTGTAGATCCCAAAGATTTCTTCGTAACCAACACGTCAGCAAACTCCTTGAGAAGGTAAGCTCTTGCATCAGAAGGGGACGTGTTTGTAGAGGTAGGGAGTTCCTTCAACCTGTTGACATGGGTGACCTTTAAAATAGGTTTGGGGAATTCCTCGGAAATAATGGCCAACTCTTGACAAGGGCCATATGATAAAAGCGGAGTCGGGATCCCATCATGAACATCAATCCGGGCTGAGCAAGACTGCTTACCAAAGGTAAGAGTAGCTGTCTGACCGCCGCCAATTATTTGTTGTCATTATGGGGTCTAAAAAAACAGCGGCCAGATCAGAACTGTTGTCTAATTGCGGTAATAATTCAATCTTCATCTCTACATAATTGGTTTGATAACAAGAATAATGATTAAGGCAGTGTCAAGGTAACTGGTTCAGGGTGTATGTGTGTGTGTGTGTGTGTGTGTATTACATAGTGTGCAGCTTATTAGTCACACACACACACACACACACACACACACACACACACACACACACACACACACACACACACACACACACACAGGACCTCTTTACACTATAACCACCACCACACCACAACCATACCAAAACCACCACCACTCCACCACACCACAACCATACCAAAACCTCCCCCACACCACCACTCCACCACACCACAACCATACCAAAACCACCCCCACACCACCACTCCACCACCACACCATACAAAACCTCCCCCCACAATTCAACACCACTCCACCACACCACAACCATACCCAAAACCACCCCCAAACCACCACTCCACCACACCACAACCATACCAAAACCACCCCCCCACCACCACTCCACCACACCACAACCATACCAAAACCATCCCCACACCACCACTCCACCACACCATAACCACTACTATACCACAACCACCACGCAACAAATGCCACCACATAAATACTACCACTACACCACAACCACCACTACACGACAACCACCACCACACCACAACCACCACCACACCACAACCACTACACAACAAATACCACCACATAAATACTACCACTACACGACAACCACCACCACACCACACCACAACCACCACACAACAAATACCACCACATAAATACTACCACTACACTACAACCACCACACAACCACCACCACACCACTACCACCTCACAACCACCACCACACCATAACCACCACCACACCACAACCACCACGCAACAAATACCACCACATAAATACTACCACTACACCACAACCACCACTACACCACAACCACCACTACACGACAACCACTACCACACCACAACCACCACCACACCACAACTACCACCGCACCACAACTACCACCGCACCACACACTAGATAATGAGGCAACTTTTTGCCCGAGTCGATAGTCTGTGATGTGTACGACTTTTAACTGTTGACATTTTAAGTGTTTATGTTGTATCACTCACACCACATACTGCCAGTGAGACGCTCTCGTGTTTAATAAATGGTTGCCCCTCGTGTAACGAGGATGGCCGGCCCAAGGGTCACCTAGGCCTGAATTTGTTTAAGGAGCGTGTCAAGGAATAGTGCGAGAAGACCGGCCAATTCGCCAACTGCACTGGCGAACCATTACCCCGGAATACGATTAGTAAATCTATTAACAATCAGGTTCCCAATTACTACTGGGTAGACAGAGGCAAATGCTTAAAGAAGCTTGCCCATAGTTTAACCATGCCGGGGGATCGAACCCAGGTCCGCTCGCTTGCGAGGCGAGCTTGCTTGACCATTACACCACAGATACGAACACGTACGGCTCACCTGAAGATTAGTCCCTGAAGTTTATTTTACCCTAAGATTAAGTTGGGTTGGGTTAGTTTAGACCAGATTAGGTTAGGTTAGATTATAATTAGGGTGGTTAATCTTAAGGTGAAATAGCTGGACTAATCTTCGTTGATCCCATACAGTCAAGTTAACAAAATGCAAGCTGTATGGGATTAGATTTAACTATTAATCTATGTACTGTTACCAAACATAACATAATGTAACGTAACGTTACGTAATGTAACGTAACGTAACGTAATTTATAATAGAATAATATAAAAAATTTAAAACTTAAAACTCATGAAAAAATACAGCAAACGAAAAAGAAAAATGATTTATCGATGTATTATTATTATTATTATTATTATTATTATTATTATTATTATTATTATTATTATTATTATTATTATTATTATTATTATTATTATTATTATTAAGCCCTAGTACATCGAATATTGTTAAGCCACCAAAGAATTACTAAAAATTTCGTTTTTTCCTACACCACTCAGCCCGGCCCACTGACTACCGACCACCCGCCATCATATTAATAACTTTCATTTTGTTTTAATTTAGTATTATTTCATAATAGATAAAAGCGTAAATCGGTTGTGATATCTGCTATTATAAATTAATTAACGAATTTATATATTGTTACGTAGTACTATCTTATATATCGGTTCGGTAAAATTAGAAAAGTGGGATCTTTTTTAAGCGAAGTTTAAATGGCTGCCGGTGGACGTGTTGTTGTCAACTAGGGAAAGGATTTAAAGTGTAAGTTAACATGAACAACAGTGCCTTAGCGTGTGACTAAAAAGGATTAAAGTTTTTATGAGAATGCCAAGAAGAGACGACAGTGCTCTGATATACAGTAGAGTTTAGACTAAAAATGGTTGAAAAACTTAGCAAAAGGATGGTCGTCAGGGCTCTGATTCGGCAGTTTGGGTAGAGCGAAGTAATCATTCGTCCTTTTAATTAGAAATGAACAGTACAAAATAAATGGAATGTTTTCTATCAGCGGTTCAGAAACAGTTGCATTCCAAATAACAAGAAGTATATAAAAAACTGCCGACAAAGCGGTGCTCTTTAAGGGAAGATAATGCACCAAGTCTGTAAGAGAAAGTTCACCTGACCATGACATCAGCCCGCAGTGTCTACCTCCTAACGCCCCTGGTATGTTATAGTCAATGAATCAAGGGATCATTGCACATTTGAAGAAGCTTAACACGCCAAAGCCTCTTAATGGCATGGTAAATGTTGGTGAAGGTGGTGATCTCGACGCTGCACGAGGCTCCTGGATAAATTACAATATTTATCACACCATCACTGAACCCCGAGTCCTAGCCAGACGTTACACAAGCTACAGGTAATAGTGTTGTGGTGCAAACTATGGCCTTCAGTGGTAAATGAGTTAGAGGTTCACTGATTCAACTGTAGAAATCAAGTATCCTTGAAATAGTAAAATTGTTCCAGGGTTTGATGTCATGGACACCCAGGACCTAGATAATAAGCCTTGTGAAGTGTAAGAACCACATACAGCAGAGTTAGTTCACCCAGTTGTGGATGTGTTTTCCTAACTTTGCTGTTGGGGAAGTAAAGGTGGTCGAGTGTAGTATTGGTCACATTACCTTGTATACCTACAAAAAGCTTAACTCTCACCATATTGTATCCATACTGACCTTAACAACTCGCCAGGCTTATGTGATCCACATTCACAAGAGAAGTAATTTTTCCCTGCCTTCGAACTGACTGACGAGGACACTAACCTGGCAAGGGGATTATAGGCACAAACCCACTTTAAGAGAAGTAAAAAACATGAATGACAAGTCTCTCGAGTCACTGAGGACCTGACCACCCACCACCAGCACCTGTACCACTTAGTCATACCGTAAGTGCAAACAGTCATTAGTGCATATTTTTGGCAACGATGTGTTTTTGGGCGCGGCCTTAATGACAACAGACAAAACGAACCAATTAAACCAAACCTAAAGATCTTGAGATATTTTAAAGTTGAATTTGGTTGGGTGGTTTTGCTTATCGTCATTATCAGTTTAGTCATGATTAGACCAGAACCTACATTGTTGTCAGAAATTTGTCATGAATAATTAATTTTAATAATTGTTAAGATCATTATCGCAGTCTTTAGCACACTGGGGGCCATGGCCCCCAGCAAAATTTAGGGGACCATAAGCTGAGGCTATGTACACATAAAAATCCCAAGCCGCACCACACTAGAACAGCCAGTCAGCAGCTGAGCCAGCCAGAGATATGGATTGGGAGAGGGGGCCATGGATAAGGATCATATATGAAAAGTGGGTAATGATCAGAAAAAGTTTGGGAACACCATGGCACCTGCAGTATCATACACTTATATTAAAACAAACTAAACCAACCAACTAAACCTACCTAATCTAACATTACCTAATATAACCGAACCTAACCTAACTTTACTTGGTAAAGATTCGAAAAAGGTCACTTTATCGCATTTTCGTCGGAAATTTATATTCTTCGATTTTTTTTTATACTTTGAGATTTCACTTGAAAATTTTATTTTTATCGCACAGAGTGGGCAGGGCTTTGAGGTAAAGGGAAATCGTGAGGTAAAACACGCAAAACGCTGACGAAATTAAACCTAACTGTTACGTTTTAAATGCAGGAAAGTGGCTTTCTTACCGTAGAACTCGGATACCTTCACACTGGTTACTCACCCAAGAGATTATGGTGTATCACTACGTAGAATTTTGCTCTGCTTCCGGCATTCAATGCGTTATGTACTTGATAAATGATGGTTTAATGAATTCCACTAACTTCCAACATCCATCTAAGTTATTGGTTATACTTTGTCATAACCAATCAGTCATTACCCTTGGTAATAATAATAATAGAGGGATCACAGATACGGGCAGATGATTGCACTTACGTTTATTTGGCACAATTCCATACACTGGACTTATAATTTGTATGGATAGGTCAGTCACTCACATTCACGCCACAGTACCGTAAGTTATAAGGGAGAGTTTGTCAACCTGGTGAATTAATCGTTTAGATCTATTAGGCCGGCCTGGAGTGCTCTTGTAGCAAACAGGCCCTCACCATTGATCACTTCCTTTACAGGGTGTGTTAACTTGTCGCTGGACTTAACAAAAAAATCTCGGGGATTTGCACACACAGACCCGTAGCACTGGTAGGACTGTATGGCTGTATCTTAAGTCCGCGGAGCAGGAGGTCTTCTCTAACCCAAGGTCTAAAGCCCACTGGCTAAATTGGTTTTTTGAGGCGTGAAGTGAAGAACAGTACACCACTGTCTCACTGGCCTGCCCCCCCCCCCTACATGTCCCAGTCATGGCTGGCCGGTTACCTTATCTCTACCGTAAACAAACATTTGGGATGGGTTGTGCGGGAGGCCCAACGCAACCCATGACACTAACCTAATTTAATTATCACAGAAATGTTAGGAGTAATATTTAAGAACGGGTGCCCGGGTTAAGGAGCCAAGTTAGGAAACTTTCCAAAAGAAGAAAACTTCTTCAGTTTAATTAAGAACATCCCAAAAATGGCGGAGGAAATAAATTTTTACCAAATAAAAAAAAATGATCAAGAACCTAACCTCAGTCAATCAAGAGTACCGTCCCCATATATATGAGTGTTGGCGACCACAGTCCTCCACTCTAAACTTTCTCGGACTGTTTTTAACAATCCCCCAAGGTTTTAATTTCATCATCCACCCCAGTCGTTGCCTTCCCCTGGCCCTTTTACCCTCAACTTTGTCCATTAATATTTCTGTTATTATCCCCTCGTCCCTAATTATATAACCAAAGTATCTCATTTTTTTTATGTACAGTTGGGGACATTTCCGACTAGTACACTCAGCGTTGTCAATCCATTCTTTCCGTGAGGTGTGAACCCCCGCGAGTATCTGAACGTGAATCTGAAGCCTCCAAGTTACTCGGTGAGACATGAGGTGCACACAGTAGCCTGGGACCACAATGATATAATTTGTCTCCATACATGTGCCTGGCAACGTTGACATAGATAATTAGTGTAGTATGGACGCTTTTCATTCACCTAACGTGGAGTAAATAATACCTCTCCTGCAGTGACAATGAAATGCTGACAAAGGAAAAAATCTACCACTTTATTTATCCTCAAGCAAAGTCTAAGGTGTTATAGTGCCAGGCTTTATGGAGTGTGGTGTGGTGGTGGCGTGGTGCCTAGGATTGTGAGACAAAGTCAATAGTCTTGCCTGCCGCATTTCTGTCCAATCACCTAATTTTCTACTTGTTTACCAAATCTCACTTACGTAACAGGAAATGCATCACCTCTGATCATTACACACATATTTCCACTATTAATATTGTATAGTATATTTTTGTAGCGTACACAAAAAAAAACACTAATAAATACAATTTCTCTTCATTCCTAGGCACATTTCGTCATGGCTCAGGTTTATCCCAAAGTTGACATGAAGAGTTATCACTAATGTCCACATACTATAGCAGACAGGCTGTAATAATGTTATGTTGTTTATCTCAATGACACTACAACCAAATGGTAAGTATTAGCATTCAGATCTTGAGTATTTCTTACTTAACACAACAGTGTGGCGGTGCAACTGTCCCCTATCCTCTGTCCAGTGCACAGAGACCTCCCCTCCCCTACGTCCCCTTACGTCACACCACCTCCCCTAAACATCCCCCTGACATTATTTCGGTTATTTACATTAAGAGAGTTACAGGGTGTATTAAAAAGGTATTTGAAGGCTAATTTTGTTTTTCAATTTCTGTGTATGTATGTATGTATGTATGTGTGTGTGTGTGTGTGTGTGTGTGTGTGTGTGGACCTCGTCACACATGACAGCCTTTACATCAGACCTGTGTGGTCTGTCATCTCTCCACTTCGACCCTCCACATAAAACCTTCACTGGACGAAAAGCTTATAATTTTTAGCCCCTCTCCTCAGAGTTATGAGTTAGTGTTAAAATGTATTATAATTGACCTTCCTTCAGTTTCGTTTATCTAGGTGTGTGCTTAAGAAAATACCTTATGTTATATGTAAACAGTTCCCGTAGTTTGATATAAGAACATAAGAACATAAGAAAATAAGGAGTCTGCAATAGGCCGGTTGGCCTGTGCATGGCAGCTCCTGTCGAGAGTTACTACCACTCTCTATCATCCATGAATCTATCTAGCCTCCTTTTGAAACTTTCCAGAGTTCCCGCACTTACTACAAAGTTGCTACGCTTGTTCCACTCGTCCACCAATTTATTTGTGGAACCAGTTTCTTCCTATCTCCTCCTAAACCTAAACTTATCCAACTTGAATCCGTTGTCTGAGTCCCATCCTGCTCGGATATTATAAGAACTTTATCTATATCCTCGCATTGATTCTTTCACCCACTAAATACTTCTTTATCATATATCTCCCCGCACCTCTTCGTCTTTCTAGGAATGCAAGTAAGTTTAACGTATTCTGATATGGAAGGTTTTTAAGTCCCGGAATCATTTTTGTCATTCTTCGCTGTAACGACTCTAGTGAATTTATATCCATTCTATAATAGGGGCACCAGAACTGAACCGCATAATCGAGGTGTGGCCTGACTAGCGCAAGATATAGTTGCAATAAGACCTCTGCACTCTTGTTACTTACACTTCTAGATATAAAACCCAATACTCTGTTTGCCTTATTTCGAACATTAACGCACTGTTTTCTAGGCCGTAGGTCCGGGCTTACAAGTACCCCAAGGTCTCTTTCACAAGTCGACTTCTCTAGGTTGATGTTGTTCAGGCTGTATACATTATAAGCATTTGTTCTTCCAATATTAAGTACGCTGCACTTGCTGGTGTTGAATTTCATTTGCCATTTTTCAGACCACCCCTGCAGTTTATTTAGATCCTCCTGTAATGCATTTGCATCCTGCCCTGAATTAATTTGCCGCCCTAATTTGGTGTCATCCGCAAACTTGCTTATGTCACTGCTGATCCCAGTATCTAGATCGTTTATGTAGATTATGAACAAGAGTGGGCCTAGTACTGACCCCTGGGGAACCCCACTGGTTACACGGCCCCACCCAGATTTAACACCATCTACGCTGACCCTCTGCGTTCTATCGGTGAGCCATGATTTTATCCAATTTAAAACTTTCCCCTCGATACCATGAGCCTTAATTTTTCTTAGAAGCCTCTGATGCGGTACTCTGTCAAATGCTTTGCTAAAGTCTAAATAAATAACATCGTAATTTTCGTCATTATCTACTACCTCGAAGACTTTCCTAAAAAACGTTAGCAGATTTGTTAGACAAGATTTTCCCTTTGTAAACCCATGCTGAGAGTCGTAGATTAATTTGCTTTTCTCTAGATGCGATCGGATGCTATCTGCTATAAATGATTCAAGAAATTTCCCCACTACTGACGTCAAACTGATCGGCCGGTAATTTGACGCTGATGCTCTGTCTCCCTTTTTAAATATGGGTACTACATTCGCCTGTTTCCACAACTCTGGCACAACTCCAGGTTCTAATGATTTTGTAAATAAGTTTACGAGGGGTCCGCTAATCTGTTCCCTACACTCTTTTAAGACTCGAGGAAAAATTTCATCCGGCCCTGGGGATTTTGTGTTCTTTAGTTTATTTATCTTCTTAAGAACATCCTCTTTTCTGATAGTGATATTTTTAATTTCTCTTCTTCCTTTCCCTTAAATATCAGTTCCACCTCCGGAATTTCATGGCAAATTTCTTCTGTGAAAACTGATAAGAAGTAGCTGTTCAATGCTTTGCTCAGGTCTTCACTGCCATTTATCATTTCTCCCCTCCCTGACTTTAAAGACCCAACTTTGTCCTTGACCTTTGTCCTATATACCTGGAAAAATCCCTTGGGATTCGCCTTGGATTCTCTTGCTATTTTGATTTCATAGTCTCTCTTTGCTTTCCTTACATTTTTCTTAACATTCCTAGATAGTTCATTATACCTGTTTCTGAGCTGCTCCTCCCCTCCCTTTAATTTCTTATATATTCCTTTCTTTATTCTTATGTCATGTTTAAGTTTTCTGGTCATCCACCTTGGCTCATTCTTATTTGACCTAATTTTTCTGTATGGTATATTTTGTTCTTGTGCTTTATGTAGTATACTGGTGAATATATTATAGTCATGATCAAGTGTTGTGTCATCTATGACCTCACCACTTCCTACTGGGAACTGACGTGACTGTTCCCAGGTGACCTCACCAAGGTACCTTCTTAACCCCTGATAATCCGCCAACCGAAAGTTTGGGACTCTGACCATATTGTCATTGTTTTTCGTTTCCCAATTTAGGGTGAACCTGATTTCTCTGTGATCACTGTTACCTAGTTCTTCCCCTACATCAAGGTACCCACTCAGGTCAGGACTTATGGCTTCACCTGAGGAGTGGGATGCACGTAAACGTCGGGGAATAAAATGGTCTTGTGGCTGAGGTGTGTTTCTTCGTCCGTTACTGAGGTGACCCTATGCACTTGTGTGTGGAGGAGGGGGGAGAGGAATTGGTTTTAATTTCGCTAATTTTTTTTTTGTTACATCTTGCCACAGTATTATCGGATATATACGAGAATGATAAGTGGCTGTATGAGAATACTTTGTCAGTAATGTACGCTTTCCTAGTATTACAGTATGTTATCTGCCAACCTTTATCTACGAAAAATATGAATGTTTTAACCCAGTTATGTGTATCTGAAGGATTACTAGTGGACATAATTTTTCTTTGAGTAATAACATAGTCACACACCCGAGCATGAATTTTGGAACGAACTATTTACTTTTGACATATCAATACTATAATATTGCTCCGAAACTATTAATAATTTCAAGTATACAGGCGCGTATTAGTTAAAATATACAGATTAAAGCAATGATTTCAGTTAATAAGTACATACACGATATATTACTTTTATAATTAAGTGATATTCTGGTAACCAAACCCACTATAAATGACAGAAACTAACATTAACATATATAAGTTATAAGTTTTTGTTAACATACCGTTTATTATGAACCTTTCCAAGTACACTTAAAATATATCTCATGAACACGGAAATATTGTGCCTACTTTTTAACACTAATTGATGACGTCAGGCAGCTATCAGGGCTACCAACATATCGGAAAAAATCAGTAATATGATCTGACAACATTATTGTTATTAGTATTGATATATTAGGGTCTCCTCCAGGTTATCTGTATATAAGCCTACTGCGTCTCATGCATTCTGACGTAGTTGTAGTACGTCTCATGCATCTGGCGTAGTTGTAGTGTGTCTCATGCATTAGGACGTAGTTGTAGTGTGTCTCATGTATTCTGACGTAGTTGTAGTGTGTCTCATGCATTAGGACGTAGTTGTAGTGTGCCCCATGCATCTGACGTAGTTGAAGTGCGTCTCATGTACTCTGATGTAGTTGTAGTGTGTCTCATGCATTCTGACGTAGTTGTAGTGTGTGTCATGCATTAGGACGTAGTTGTAGTGTGCCTCATGCATTCTGACGTAGTTGTAGTGCGTCTCATGCATCTGATGTAGTTGTAGTGCGTCTCATGCATCTGACGTAGTTGTAGTGCGTCTTATGTATTCTGACGTAGTTGTAGTGTGTCTCATGCATTCTGACGTAGTTGTAGTGCGTCTCATGCATTAGGACGTAGTTGTAGTGTCTCATGCATCTAACGTAGTTGTAGTGCGTCTCATGCATCTGACGTAGTTGTAGTGCGTCTTATGTATTCTGACGTAGTTGTAGTGTGTCTCATGTATTGTGACGTAGTTGTAGTGCGCCTCATGCATTAGGACGTAGTTGTAGTGTCTCATGCATCTAACGTAGTTGTAGTGCGTCTCATGCATTCTGACGTAGTTATAGTGCGTCTCATGTACTCTGACGTAGTTGTAGTGCGTCTCATGCATCCTGACGTAGTTGTAGTGTGTGTCATGCATTAGGACGTAGTTGTAGTGTGCCTCATGCATTCTGACGTAGTTGTAGTGCGTCTCATGCATCTGATGTAGTTGTAGTGCGTCTCATGCATCTGACGTAGTTGTAGTGCGTCTTATGTATTCTGACGTAGTTATAGTGCGTCTCATGTATTCTGACGTGGTTGTAGTGTGTCTCATGCATTAGGACGTAGTTGTAGTGAGCCTCATGCATTCTGACGTAGTTGTAGTGCGTCTCATGCAACTGACGGAGTTGTAGTGCGTCTCATGCATCTGACGTAGTTATAGTGCGTCTCATGTACTCTGACGTAGTTGTAG
>NW_024737866.1:0-8987 GCF_018991925.1 Homarus americanus | reverse complement strand
TTTAGACCCCATAACGACAACAAATAATTGGCGGCGGTCAGACAGCTACTCTTACCTTTGGTAAGCAGTCTTGCTCAGCCCGGATTGATGTTCATGATGGGATCCCGACTCCGCTTTTATCATATGGCCCTTGTCAAGAGTTGGCCATTATTTCCAAGGAATTCCCCAAACCTATTTTAAAGGTCACCCATGTCAACAGGTTGAAGGAACTCCCTATCTCTACAAACACGTCCCCTTCTGATGCAAGAGCTTACCTTCTCAAGGAGTTTGCTGACGTGTTGGTTACGAAGAAATCTTTGGGATCTACACCACTCAAGCCGATGGTGGGTCCACCTATGAAGATTCATCTAAAGGATGGTGCCACACCTTTTGCCATCCACACCCCTCGTTTGATTCCTCACGCCTACAAGGAGCTAGTTAGACAAGAGCTTGACTCCATGGTTGCTCAGGAAATCATCAAGCCGGCCGGAGACGAACCTTCACCTTGGTGCCACCCTCTCGTCCCCGTCGCCAAACCTCGTGGTGGAGTACGGATCACCACCGATGTGTCAAAACGTAACCAGCAAGTTTCCCGTCCAGCCCACCCTTCACCCACACCCTTCGCAGCTGTTCGAAATGTGGACCCGAAGGCGAAGTTTTTTTACAACGATGGACGCCTTATGTGGTTATTGGCAGATCGAGTTGGCCGAAGAAGACCAGCATTTGACTACATTCATCACACCATATGGAAGATATCAGTATTGCAGAGGCCCCATGGGATTTGCCGCTACGGGCGATGCATTCTGTCAACGTGGTGACGCGGCCCTTCAAGGAGTCACGAATTGTGTCAAGGTGGTTGATGATATTTTACTCCATGACGAAGACTACTGTGCCCACCTCTCCCGAATATATGAAGTTCTCACCAGATGTCGAAAGTAAGGGATTACCCTCAACGCTGACAAGTTTGTAGTCGCCACACCATCAGTGAACTTCTGTGGGTACACTCTCTCAGCATCAGGTGTCGCAGCTGACCCGGAGAAATTAAGTGGAATCAGGGATTTTCCAACCCCTGCCAACCTGACAGACCTCCGTTCTTTTTTGGGTCTGGTCAATCAGCTGGCTGAATTTTCACCTGACATCTCCGCCGCAGCCCAGCCGTTACGCCCCCTGCTGAGCCCCAGGAGGACATTCCTGTGGACCCCAGATCATCAAGAGGCCTTCCAGCGAGTCAAGCAGGCCCTCTTAAGTCCACCTGTCCTCGCCTGTTACGACCCAGCCGTACCCACCGTCCTCCAGACTGACACCTCCAGACTCTACGGCGTTGGTTACGCCCTTCTGCAGGACCATGGCGGTGGACAACTCCGCTTAATTCAGTTTGGATCCCGGTTCCTGACGGACGCTGAGACCCGATATGCCACGATTGAGCTGGAGATGTTGGCTGTTGTCTGGGCGATGGCGAAGTGCCGCTTCTACCTGATAGGACTTCAGCACTTCACCCTCTTCACGGATCATCGCCCTCTTGTACCTATTATCAATCACTACTCTTTGGTTGCAGTAGAGAATCCTCGCCTTCAACGTTTGAAAGAGAAGCTCTCGCCTTATCTCTTCACGGCTGTGTGGCGTGCCGGTAAGCTAATGTGCATCCTGGATGCCCTGTCCCGCGCCCCTGTCAGTCGCCCCACCCCAGAGGACGAGATGTTGTGTTCTACAACTGCCGCATCCCTCAAGTCAGTAGTCTCATTGAAGGCTGTCTTCACATCAGAAGAGTCTACAGCACCGGATGCAGACAAGACCCTTGAAGATCTCCGCACCGCAGCCTGGGCCGACCCTTCCTATATCCGGCTCGTCGACTGTGTGTCCCAGGGATTTCCATCTAACCGATACGACCTTCATGAATCGCTACTCCCGTACTGGAAGATACGAGAGGACCTCTATTGTGACGGAGACCTCGTCTTGTATGGTCCACGAGTAGTCATTCCTGCTGCCCTACGCCGCCGTACCTTGAACCGCCTTCACGACTGCCATCGAGGAATGGAGGCCACCAAGCGACGGGCTAAGCAGACTGTATTTTGGCCCGGAATCGATTCGGACATTGCAAGTACCGTCCGTGCCTGTGAGCCGTGCCAGATTCTGCAACCCAGCCAGCAACAGGAACCTTTAATGTGCGACGATAACCCTTCAAGGCCCTTCGAGTCTGTGTCGGCCGAATTCTTTGCAGTGGCAGGGAAGTCCTTCCTCGTCATTGCCGACCGAATGTCTGGATGGCCTGTTGTCGTCCCCTGTGGTAGTGATACAACGGCTACTGCTACCATCCGGAATTTCAGACATTACTTCGGAGAAGTTGGTGTTCCCCTCCGCCTCAGGACTGATGGTGGACCCCAGTTCACCAGCCACGAGTTCCAGGACTTCATGGACCGTTGGGGAGTCAGTCATGTCGTGACCTCGCCTCACTACCCCCAGGCGAATGGACACGCTGAAGCCGCAGTCAAGACTGTTAAACACCTGATCCTTAGGGTGTCACCCTCAGGAAATATCGACTGTGAGGACTTCGATCGAGGTTTGTTAGAGTTACGCAACACTCCGAACTTCACCGGACGCTCCACAGCCCAGGTTCTATGTGGATATCATCTCAGGTCTTGTGTTCCTGCCCACCCGAAGTCATTTTCTCAAGAATGGCAAGCCAAGACTGAAGAATATGACCGCCGTGCAGCAGAACGAGCCGCAGATGTCGCTGCTCGGTACGACTGTCATGCCCGCCCCCTTCCCAGGTTGAGTATCGGCCAGCAGGTCAGGATTCAAGATCCGGTATCTCACCGCTGGGACAAGGTTGGGGTTGTCATGGGAATTGGCCGGTCCAGGGACTACCAAGTGCGTCTTCCGAGTGGTAGAGTATGGTGGAGGAACCGTCGTTTCCTCCGACCTGTGGAGCTGCCTAGTGTTGACCCTTCCCCAGTAGAGTCCCCTAATGTGATGTCTTTACAGTAAATCCATCCCCACCTTGTGTTTCTGCCCCGGTACTCCGCAGGTCCGAGCGGCTCAGAAACAAAAGGTCCGCTCAAGATGAAACTATGAGCGTATAGGGGGGAGGGAGGTGTATAATATGGACACGAAGTAGTACCTTAAGCTGTGTATTCTTATATTACTCTATTAATTATGTATAGTAAAATATTACAGAACATGTATTAATCCTATGAAATATTTCCATTTATTATGCACCATGTTATGTATGTGAATTATCATATTTACATATTATGTATTCAGCTTGTGAATGCTGGTATCTGTACATGCCAGCGCGGAGTGATACAGGTAGTTGAGATCACTAGTCCTTATGGTGTGGAAGCCAGTTTCTTTGTTCCTCTGTATATCTCCCTTACGAGAATAAGAACCTATTTCAAGATAATAAGTGTTTGTGTGTACCCTCAGTAGTGTAGAACATTTTGGGGGTATCAAAGACAAACATAGAAGTCTCACCCCGCCCTCCCCCAACAATCCCCCCATCCCCCCTCTCCACCCACAACCCAGGACCACGGTGTGTAAAGTTAAGGCGTTCGAATTTTAATTGGGTTGAAAATGAAATAATGCATGTGAGAAGAAGAAGAAGATTTCGTTAGGTTACGTTAGGTTATGTTAGGTTAGGTTAGGCTACATTAGGTTAAGTTAGGTTAGGTCTGGTCAGGTTACATCATGCAAGAAGGTATTCATTTATATGTATATTTATGATCTACAGGATCGTTTATGGCCAGTCAAAAGCTTCCAGAAAAGATAAATACATAGAAGTTATCACTAATGGCCAATTATCCCTATTTAGTGTAACATACAGTATATATTAGGTGGAGTTCCGCTTTTATTTGTTTGTTTTCGTATTATTTAAGTCATTTATTTGTTAACATTTAGCTTAGAATAAGTAAATATTATACAAAACAAAACATTGAAAAACTCACAAGTGAATTTGTAACATATAATCAAGTCGAGATAACAATACCAATACCACGTGCTGGTCAAGCTCCGAAAGAGTTGTCCGGGGGTCTAGCTAACCTCTGGTCGGGGCTTGACCAGCACGAAAAAAAAAAATTATTTTTACTAAACGTGATTTTGGCAACCTGTGGTGTAATAGTCAGTATGCTCGTCTTGCAAGCGAGTGGACCCGTGTTCGATTCCCGGACAGAGTGAAACTATGAGCATTTTTTTTACGCCATTTGGCTTTCTATTTACCAGGAAATGGGAACCTGGATGTCAATCGATTTGCGGATCTTATTCAGGAATAATGGTTAGCCAGTGCAGTTGCCGAGTTGTCCGGTCTTCTCAGACTATTCATTGAAACTGGGTCATACAACTCGTTAACTTAGGGTGTGGTTGTGGTGTTGGCGACAGATTCTAACACCTTAAACAAATTCACGCCTAGGTGGCCCTAGGGCCGGCCATCCTCGTACACGAAGGGCAACTATTATTGTTACGTGTATAATATTACCATCACTACCACAACCAGCATTATCACTACTATTGTCATCTTCTCAACTATCATCATTCCTTCCCTCTTCCTCCTCCTGCCTCCATATTTTAATAATAATCGTCTCAATTATTATTATCATCATTATTTTTATTATTATTATTACCGTATTATTATTATTATTATTATTATTAACAATACAACATGTGGCTGGAACAACAGTAGAAATTAGAAATAAGATAAAAAGTTGTATTAAATTAACAATTAAAACACAAACAAGAACCACAGGTACAAGTCGATCAGTTTTTTATCATGTGAGAGAGAGAGAGAGAGAGAGAGAGAGAGAGAGAGAGAGAGAGAAAGAGAGAGAGAGTGTCCCTGGCTCACTGTTACGTTATGACAAAGTTGTTGGCAAATATATGGTATGGAAATTGTGTTGATACTCTCTCTCTCTCTCTCTCTCTGTGTGTCTCTCTCTCGCTCTCTCTCTCACACACACACCAACCACAAACAAACAACACATCACAAACAAACAAGCAAGCAACAACACAACACAAACAATAATGACACCACAAAAAACATCATTCTAAAAAACAAACATAAAAACAATAAAACAAACATACCAACAAACAAACAATCAAACAAACAAACAATAAAACGAACAAACGAGGAATAAAACAAAACAAACAATAAAACAAACAAACAAACAAAAAAACAAACATACATACATAAAAACAATCAAACATAAAAACAATAAAAAAACAGACCCTCTTCAACAAACCACCACCACCAAGGACTTCACTAACCTACCACCTCCACCACCACCTCCTCTAGCTGGCGACATGTCACTAAAGGAGGACTCAGACTCCTTGATGCGAAGTCTGTAGAGAGAAGTAATCTTATTAGCTTTATGCTGGGCAAACAGCACGATGAGTGGGATGTTCCATATACTGAGTGGGAGCTTGACGCCGCCCTCGCCAGGGGTAGGTCTACTTCCCCTGGAGAGGACGGAGTCACCTACAACATCATTAGACTACTAAGGCGCGTGCCAGGCAATCCATTGTTGGTATTGTACAATATGAGTCATGCCGAGGGCCAACTACCCACATCATGGACCAGCAGTATTGTTGTACCAATACCGAAACCAGGACAGCCTGATGCTTTTCGTCCCATATCACCAACCAGCTGCCTGTGTAAAACCTTTGAGAGGATGGTTCTTGGCAGACTCTTATATAGAATCAGAGAACACATGTCTCCTAACATAAATGGCTTCACCCATGGTAAAGGTGTACATAATTGCATCACCACATTCCTAACTGTGCATGGTGATGAAAGGCACAGATACACCACATTTCTTGACCTAAAAGTTGCATTTGATATTGCCAATAGGCAACTGATATTGTACGAACTAGCCAAAATGGATATAGGAGGTAGGCTGTTACACTGGATAAGTGGTTACCTAACCAACAGAAGGGCTGCTGCACTGTTTCAGGGTTACAAAAGTGAAGTTAAAGATATGTAACTTGGTACCCCTCAAGGTGGAGTACTTAGCCCCACTTTGTTCAATGTTCTTATGAATGCATTATTAAATTTAATACCAGACAACCCCAGCAATATCTCAATCAGCTATGCTGATGATATTCTTATACATACTAAAACTCATCGTGAAATGCAAACCACCCTGAACCATGTATACGCAGCCTGTGAACACCTCGGTCTTATTATCTCCACTGACAAAACTAAGGTGTTCAACAAACAAGCTGGTAACCGCAAACGCGGCCCCGCCACGTTCAAGATAGGTAACAACACTATTGACTATGTTTCTTCTTTTAAATATCTTGGTGTTTCCGTCCCTTGTACCCTACCTGCCATACAACAGCTAACCCGCCAATGTACTGACAGACTGAGACCTCTTAGAAGTGTAGCGGGGTACAGCCCGCACTATGGTGCTAATATTAGAATTGTTAAAACAATGTACCTAGGCTATATAAGATCTCTGATAGATTACTACGCACCAGCCCTGGTCATTCGTGACGGGAAAGGCGTTGACAAGCTCGAGAAAATGCAAAATAAAGCCCTCAGAATTATCCTAGGATGTCCCATGAGCACTAAAGTACTTAATATGAGGAAAGAACTAGGTATACCCAATGTTAAAGATAGAATAATTGAAGTCAACCTCATGATAGCCCTGAGGCTTCTGCGTGGTGATCCTGGTAACATTGTTTCCTTAAAATTGCTAGAATGTATGAACCATGGGACTACTGAGTCTAAATGGATCCAAACTACAGCTACACATATGAAGATATTTGGACTAGACCACCTGTACAAAGTTGAGACACAACAGCGCTTCCTGCCACCCTGGCGGACAGTTCCCTTCGATATCACAATACCGACGTATCCGCCTAAAAAATTAATTATACAAAGCATTTATCTCCAACACACTGCCAAATTGAGAGCCCTTGAACACATACACACTCTACAGACTGATGATATTATCACACAGACCATCTACACTGATGGATCTCTAAACACCGCCTGTGGGAGGGCTGGAAGTGCTATTGTTGTGACTCAACCTGACGGTAATATAATTGAGAAAGGAGTTAGAATTAACAACTGGGCATCCACTCTACAAACTGAATTAGTTGCCATACTCACAGCTATTAAATTCATTGAAACCACTGTTACTGACAGTCTCATCATCACTGACTCTCTAACCTCACTACTTGCCCTTGGTACCCTCGACTCAGGTTGTCACGATCTTGTCTCTGAAGCCAGACACAAATATGCGTGCCTTGTTGACCGGGGTGTCAAGGTCAAACTGTTGTGGATCCCCTCTCACATAGGCCTCACAAAACATGACAGAGTTGATGCCCTCGCCAAACTCGCGTCTAACAAAGACACCGTTGAATACAATTTGGGTCTGTCAAAAAGAACCCTTAAAACTGTAATTAGGAAAGAACTTATTGATGAGTTTGACGCAAGTAGACAAGTGCAAACAGGCACTAGTCGATCCATAGTTTACCATGATGAGATGTATCAAGTGAAACATGTATATGGAGCAAGTAACAAGATCACTAGATTACAAGATGTTGTAACCGCTAGATTAAGGTTAGGATATAAGTACCTCTGGTAGTATGTTCCTCAAGCAGATGTAAACAAAACTAAATGTAAAGTGTGTGGCCATACATATGGCCACACACTTGAACACTACGTCCTCGACTGTGTGAAGATAGAACCTTTTAGGGACAGGTCCAAGCACACTGTGTGTGAAATGGCACAACACTTCATCTCTAATGGCAAGATAGCCGACATATTAAGATTGTATCCACTTTTTTGCACTTAGTAACTATATCAGTTCTCATGTACAGAACCAAATACGCAATGTGCTTGAATACCTCCCACGTAAATGTGAATAACAAAGTGTGAGGCCAGACATACTGCCTCACACGCCTGTTCTCACGCATTTGTGAATAAGTTACCCTCTATGTATAGAACTAAACAAATAATGTAAATGAAATACTGTGTAACTTTCGGTGCCATAATATCCTGACAACCGGGGTTAATTATTATGACCCTTTGTAAACCCTACTCTGTAATCCTTTTGCGCTACTGCTCACAGGATGAGTGTGGAGTGCACAATAAAGTAGCCGCTGCAAGCGGCAAAATCAATCCACAACACTATTTATAATCCAAAAACTTCCCAAAGGTCACTCCTGCCTCGGTGACCTTTGGGGGTTAACACTGCCCACTGGTCTAGATCTGGCGAGAAAACTGCCCCCTCGCACTTGTTGGGTGTCACAAAGCGCCTGCTGGGTGATTTAGGTGAGTCTTCCCCCGCCCTTCCCCATCCCCCCTCTCCAACCCAGGGTCACAGTGTGTAAGGTTAAGGCGTTTGAATTTTAATTTAGTTGATGATGATATAAAGCAGAGGAGGCGGAGGCCAACAGCAACAACAACAAGGAGGAGGAGGAGGAGGAGGAGGAGGAGGACAACAAGAACAAGAAGAAGAAGAAGAAGAAGAAGGCTAGATTACGTTAGGTTATGTTAGGTTAGGTTAGGCTACATTAGGTTAAGTTAGGTTAGGTCTGGTCAGGTTACATTATGCAAGAAGGTATTCATTTATATGTATATTTATGATCTACAGGATCGTTTATGGCCAGTCAAAAGCTTCCAGAAAAGAGAAATACATAGAAGTTATCACTAATGGCCAATTATCCCTATTTAGCGTAACATACAGTATATATTAGGTGGAGTTCCACTTTTATTTGTTTGTTTTCGTATTTTCTAAGTCATTTATTTTTTAACATTTAGCTTAGAATAAGTAAATATTATACAAAACAAAACATTGAAAACTCACAAGTGAATTTGTAACATATAATCAAGTCCAGATAATAATACCAATACCACGTGCTGGTCAAGCTCCGAAAGAGTTGTCCGGGGGTCTAGCTAACCTCTGGTCGGGGCTTGACCAGCACGAAAAAAAAAAAAAAAATTATTAAACGTAATTTTAACAACCTGTGGTGTAATAGTCAGCATGCTCGCCTTGCAAGCGAGTGGACCC
>NW_024737865.1:0-14573 GCF_018991925.1 Homarus americanus | reverse complement strand
AAAAAAGATTTGGTTAACGAATTCCTTACGAATTTTTCCCAACATGATTTCGCCTGCTCACCAGCTGTAGTATTAGTCCGCCAATACAGTAATCGGTTTTAGGGCTTAAATTCTTTACCATTTGAGTAAATATCAAGAAGGTTGTACTATTTAATAATTTTCCAAGTCTTATATTCAAATTTTTAGTAATTTTAGCAATTATTTAACATAATTGAATTGCAGGGAACTAGAGTTCAGTGCGCCAAACAGCCACTTGACTCACCCAGAATGGCGTCAGTTTATGTCTGCTCAGTGGAGGAAGCATCTTGCCCGAGACTCTGGAACATAAACTATTTTTACGTTTTTTACAGTACAGTATAGTCTGCATTTACGCGGTCAATTGAACCCGTGGAGGTCCGCGTAGAACGAGAAACTCGTAAACTAAATAACAACATATGGGATTAATTGAAATAGAGACTGGGCCGACTCCCAAAACTCCACTTTTTCCGACACAATACGTACCTTGTAGTAAAAATAACATCATAATTTCATGATGGTATTGCTACACACATAATATCTAAATAAAAAACTACAAATCTAAAGGTGCTTAACACTTACGTTAGTAGAAGCAATGGGTCGGCACACGTGGATGGCGGCTGGTTCCGATGCAGAGGGCAGATTAGTTGCCCTCCGGTGAATCACTTTCACTACTCGCAGTGGTTTGCAGGGCCTCCCAGACAAACCCCTCAAAGTCCGTATCCTCACTGTCACTGACTTGGGCTGGCTGTGGTTGTGGTGGGTTGCGGGCGAAGAAGTCCTTAATACTACGTTGACGACTAGCATTGATGTTGTCGAGATAGATCTGGATATACGGGTCCATAATTTTCAACAGATGGTTATTAGACACTTCATACCGATGCGTGTCTGGGTCGTTGTCAAGGATGAGCTTAATTTTCTCCCCCAACTTGATGATTTCCTTCACATAATCATGGCTTGGTCCAGGGAATCCAGCGGAAGCCATTGTGAGGGAAATAGCGGGCACAAGTGAGAACTGTATACGTGGACTGAGAACAATGAGACTGGCCTGGCTAGGTCAGCGACTTCTGGTGGCAGGGCACGTCATGTTACATTAGACCAATCACAGCTAGCGGTGAAGGGAATGTGTGGGTGGTAAGGATGCGTGGCCCAATCACAGTCCGATACGTCATATGATGTCAGCGATAACGTAAGAGCGGCCTAATGCGCACCCCTCACCTCGCCGCTTCCCGTGTATGGTCAAGAATGGACCACGTGGGTAAAAAATGGCGCGGCGGTCTGGACCTCTCCAGCCACTCGCCGCATAAATTATGAAATTTACCGCGTAATTAAAACATTTCATTCTGGCAAGGCACCGCATAAATGACCAAACGTGTAAACAAAAACCGCGTAAATCCAGACTATACTGTACTATTATTTTTCATTCTGAAATTTATTTTACATAGACAATATATTATGCAGTGCAGTGTTGATTTAAAGAAAACAATCTTGAATTACACCAAGTGAACTTAAAATTTTATGGGTGAAATGGCGGCATGAAGCATGTGGTGACTTCTCTTCCACCCCCACTGCCTTCTCTTCTCGCTTCTCCTCCACCCCCGACTTCTAATTCCCATCATCATCATCAACCAGGTGAGCTGGAACCAATTATCCAAAATCCCATTGAAACAATGGTTTCGGTTAACGAACAACCTTCTGGAACGAATTGTGTTCGTTAACCGAGGGACCACTGTATACACTAGCCTCTCCTGTCAGGAATATTTTTTCCATATAAGCCTCACCAAATCCCAATTATACAGTTTCAGTACAACCCAATACAATTTAGATTATATACATATACTGTACAGTAGTTCTGCTATAACGCGATAATTGTGTTCTTGTAAAATATCGTGTTATAGAAAATCGCGTAATAGAAATAACAGGGCTTATGGAGAAAATAGGGTTAGGTGCAGATTACTCGAAATCGAAAAAATTTAGTATTTAGCCTAACACAAAGGATAGCACAGTCTAAATAAATGTTACATTCATATCTAATAATGAAATCATACAGTAAATTTAACACTTTACCTTGAAAAAATATGAATGTAACTTGATGGGGGAGAAGGGTGATTTTGAGGTTGATAACATTGAGCTTCTCTTCAAGTGTTATATCCTTTCTTTTACGATAATCACCGGGAATTCTATCATCAGAACGCTTTTTGGAGATATTCTTCTTTACCATATTCACAGTTAATACCACAAAATTGGAGAAATAGTAAGCAAAAATCGCGTTATAGCAAACAAGCGTTCGCGTTATACAAATATTGTTCCGAATTCATAAATCGCGTTAGAGCAAATTCGCGTTATCAAAACACGCGTTATAGCAGAACTCCCTACAGTACAATCTTAAACTAATTTTACACTTTCCTGTCGGAGAATTCTGACATCCTCCGCGAGGGAGAAAACAAATGGAAGGGTACAATTTGTTATTTAGTAGAAATGGACTCTTTCATTTTGTTAGGACTATTTACAGTACAGGGTACGTACAAATGTGCGTCCAATATTTCTTGGATAGCAGCTTCCGCCCTTTGTGCTGCTTGACGCTTTGGTCTAGTGGAGACTTGTACCTCGTCAGAAACACTAGATTGTGTCAGAGGGCAATGAAGTTCCAATGGTACTAATTTTTCCAAAGTTGTTATGCTGTGTATCCCCTTGTAGAATACTGGGCCATTTGTACACTTCTCTCTCTATCACAATAGATTGCCGTAATTCTTCCCAATGGCCAAGTAGCACGAGGACCTTCACTCTGTACTCGAACCACATATCCACCTTAAGGTTAATCCTCTGAGTTGCTGTTTGTGCTCCATACAATTTCTCACCAAGAGATGCAAGATAATCCCTCTTGTAAATTGTGTCCCAGTGCTTCAACAATTTATTGAGGTTATTAAGTTCACTAGTACCAATATAATGTGGATCATCAGAGGTATCAGAGTAATCTCCAAGACCAATTGGGCATAGGGTTTAGTCTCCTTCCATAGATCAAATGAGATGGAGTAAGAGGAGTATGATGGCCTGTATATGTCATGGGTCTGTTGTTCACCCTCTTCTCAGTTTCAGTTAGGATGGTGATTAGTTCATCCTCTGATATTTTCCTTTTAAAAAGAACTTTGCAGATGGAGGTTTTCACTAACCCCATCAGTCTTTCATAGAACTCTCCCATCCACGGGGCTCCTGGGGGTACGAACTTCCACTCGGTTCCATTATTCTTTAAGTGAGCTTGAGTTAAGGCGTCTCTGTAAAGATCTTTCAGAAATTTTGAAGTGGTGATGAAATTCGTTGCATTGTCGGATATTATGAGCCTAGGTGATGATCTTCGGGGCACAAATCTCCGAAATAAGTGAAGAAACGTTAGAGCTGATAAATCCCGAGCCAATTCTAGATGAACGGCACGTGTCGTAGTGCACGTGAATAAACAAATATAATATTTCTTCGGCTCTTCATTTTCAGTTCTGGTTATTGTTATTGGTCCAAAATGATCCACTCCAACCGTGTGAAAAGGTTCCCTGTGTACAACACGTTCTTTAAGCAGTGGGGGAGGTCCTGGTAACTAGAATGGCTTTCCTTTTATGGCTTTACACACCACACACACTCTCAGGATAGTCTAGATTACTTGCCTGCCTTTAGGAAGTCAATACTGATCTCATATTTATGTCAAAGTGTCTGCTACTCCTCCATGTACGCTTTGAGAACTATATTTTCTAACTATTAACGTCGTAAGTCAGGAGTGACGTGGTAGTAGGATAGAAAATTTGGCTTGAGGAAGTAATTCAGCGCGACAATGAATGAACTTAGTTCCAGAGACTATGTATAATCCAAGGCTTTTGATCAGAGATGTATAATTTGGTGAACTAGTGTTTACTTGCTTCCAGGTATTCTTATTCTTTCCTGTAGCTCTCTCGTTGTACAACACTTACCCAGTAATTTATGCTATTAGGAGGTACAGTAAGTCTTCGTTCAACGTTGCCACCGACAATGTTGTTTCGGTATAACGTCGTCACGGACTACTTTGTATGGCGCATCACCCTCTCTCATCTTGGTGCGCTACGCTCTCACCCGCAGAGCGTCACAGCGTCCCCAGTGTTTGTTAGGCTTCCACAGCATTTGTGCGTGTTTAAGTGTTTTTGCTCTAAATACTGTACTCTAACCATGAATGAAGTGTAAATCATGAATCAATACTCGAAATCATGAATCAAGAGTCAAATTAATGAATCAAGAATCAAAATCATGATTCAATAGTCGAAATCATGAATCAAGGGTCAAAATCATGAATCAAGAGTCAAAATCACAAACCCATAAATAACAAGGGTTACTGTAATTTATCCTCTTAATTACAACATACTTTTAAAGATATTGTTTGGGGTTATTTGTGGTTGGTAGTTGCGGAGGGTTTCCGAATTCTCCGCTCCTTGGGGACGAAAATTTCCTACTTTCACAAATTTGAAGATTTTTATCATTATATCTTGTTAATTTTCTTTTGTTTGATTAAATTTTCCTCCTGTAGCCATAGTTTTATTAATATATACAGTACCAGGAAATGTGAGGAATAAATATAAATAATACCAATAAATAAGTTACAACAAAAAATACTGTACAGTATTGCCAAACCAATAAATAAAAGCCAAATGAAAATTTAACACAGACGCCCTTTGCATACACTCCCTGCCTCACCATAGTAATGAAGACCAGCTGGGACGCTACCTCTGCCATCTTCCTGGCAATGCTCCCCACCACACACTGCGTCCTCACCCCGTTCCCCCACTAAGCCAGTTAACTCATGTACAAAGAACTGTATATTCCCTTTATGTGTTTGTCCTTATGGCACATTTATTTTACTTTTTTTCACATTATTTTTGTAGGATGGTGTGTGCATGTATATCATTAAAAATAAATGAAGAAAGTTATGTATATCAGCCCATAAATACAAGATGAAAAACAACCATAACAACTCACAGCTTTGCCCAGTAGCCTGGTGGTTACATGAGTCTAACCTGGCTACAATGCTGCCAGTGATGTTAACAGTTGTAAATGTGAAAAGAAAGTTATCTGTAAATCTTCATTTGTTTCAGGTATTTGTAGATTTAAGATTAAATGTTGCAGGTATGGCATTGATAGATTGTATGCTTGTAAGAGTTCAGAAATGGTTACTGCTTAGCTACCTCTGAAGAGTTGGGTGTCTGCCGTATGGACGTTAATCTTATCGGGTTATCATCGTCAGTACAGTAGTTATAAATCCATCTTTTATATTTATAATAATTTTTTTAATTAATAATGAGTTCAAGTAAGCAATAACATATTTTTAATTCTGGAGTTGGGTTAGGTAGAATCTTGCCTACTGGAGACAGGAACTGGGGATTCATTCGCTTATGGGAGACCACAACTTCACATACGTTCCTGGACCCATAGTTTAGTTTAGGTTAAAGCCCATACAAAACAATAATAATATACCCTTATATAACAAATAATGTAAATAAAGTGATGTTAAACAATATATAATGATGAACATAATGTAAAAAATGGGATTTTAATTACAAAAATTGTGGTGAATGTATTGGGATCTTGTTCATAAGTGCGTGTGATGGTAAGTCGGACGGTTGTTTACTCAGGGACTGCCTGCATATAAACTATGCTGGTAAAATTATGCTTTTCATCTTGTATTTAGACAATACTGTACAGGTACTATATATGGTGCAGGTAGGTAGGCAGTGATATCTCTGTTAGCTGGAATAATTGCTGCTGAGCATTTCCAGGGAATGAGAGATTTCTGGATAACCAAACGACTCTCAGAGCCAGAAAGAAATCCTTCATCCCTGGAATGTTCCGGGTACAAAAGTAATTGAAAATTTTTCTCGGAATTTTCCAGAAAATTGCCCCTTGGAAAAATTTTTCCCAAAGCTAGAATTTTAAGGAAAATTATAGCTCTGGGAATGATTTTCCGAGAAAATTTAAATTTCTGCTATCAGAGAGTTCCAGTTAAAATGGATTCCGGCTTATGGAGATATTTACACAGTTTGTTATGAAGTTAGACAGTGCAGGTACAGTATACAACAAGTTTAGCCAACAAAGCCATTAGTTGCTAACACTCCTCATACAGTATTACCAAAACAATATCCACTTCTGTGTAACTAATATATGTATATTTTTTTCAGAGGCTGTGGACTGGTCTTTGAACAGTATAGGTGACTTGTACAGGCCAAGCTTACCCCTCCTGACCTGACCTTCACTCACAGACTCGTCTCAGGAAAACTGTTTGAACTATTTTCACTTTTCTAGTAATGTTTTAATCTCATTTTGTTTTATATACCGTATGTATTATGGTGTGAGTTATGTCTGCATTGCCTTGGGGTACTGTACTGCCATCCCACTTGCACGATCGTCTGTTTTATGTGACTTTTACCATCTTAGTTAAATGATCAGCTTAGGTTAAGTTAGGTTACGTTGGGTTGGGTTGGGTTATGTTATGTTATGTTATGTTATGTTATGTTATGTATCTATCTATCATCTTTATTGTGGGAATATAGAAATGCCTGTCTTCCATCAGTTCATGCGGCCATTTTAGTGCTGCTCCGTGGATTCTCCCTCAAGTTCAAGATTATCAGTATTTTAATGAAAGGAAGGACTTACTCCTTCCCTGTGTGGTTCATCCTCTCACAGGGGGACTGTCTTTGTTTACACCTACATCAGTCATGTTGAGAGCCTTCACAAAAATAACACCTTCTAGAGACCCCCAATTTTTGGACAGCTGCAGACACAGGTTCCTCTGAAGAATCAACAGTCCCAGAAATAAATGCTGCATAGTTTACTAGAGATGATCCTTGTACATAGGACTCAGAATTCCTCTGAGAGAGATCCAGTGCCCTAGCTTGGTCAAAGGCTGTCTGTAGATCCAGACTCTTATTTTCTAGGAGGTGCTAATGAATCAGTGGTGTCATGAGTCATTGATGAAAGTCTCTTATATAGTCATCCTAGTTCTGTTCTGCTCTAACAGCCTTGAAGTTGTACTCCTTACGGAGCTGGTGAAGTTCCTGTGTGTATTCATCCAATGTTTCATCTTGAAGTTGTACTCCTTACCGAGATGGATTTTCACCCTGACGTTGTCTTCTTGTGCCCAGAAGATGTCGAGCAAAGATTTCATTCCTGGGCTTCACGTAGAGATCCTGAATAATCTATATTGCAGCCTCATAAGTGTCATTATCGGCTATATATTTGTATACACTAGGAGACACAAAGTTGATGAGGGTGTTCAATATGTCAGGTGTGTGGAATGCAATGGACTAAAGGAAGCTATAGAATGTGTGGTACCAGTGGCACCACTTCCTAGCTGCTTCTGGTGAGTTTAGACTAGAATCCAATCTCTGGCTGCAGACACTTCTCCGTGGTGACTCATGACAGTTAAGATGAATAAATTGCAATGAAACAGAGTTGACTAGGCTTTATTCACCTTATAACTGTCCTACAATGGTATCTGAAACAAAAGGATATAACAAAATGAGATTATACAATATTGAAACACAGAAGGATCATTTAAACAAGTGATAAATGATAGTACTACAATAATTATTTATTTATATAACTGTGTAAAACTAAGGTGTTACATCTCCCAGACTTACATTAGTACATAAGAACAATACAGAGGTAAACCACAGGTCCATATTTGAAAGGCTAAAGGGTCCCTGCAGTAATTTACTTGAAATATAATCCTGATTCTTTGGCCTCTAAGATGGCTGTTGGAGAGCACAAGCTGATGTACAATATTATGATTATCATTATCGCGCCTTCGTCCCCCAGTTCATCCGGACACCCTCTCTCCGCCACATCCGGACACCCTCTCCCCACTAATTGTCCAGTAGTGCGAGAGTTTACTGTACTGTACAGGTACCTACAATAATGATAACAGCATCTGTGAAAATTCAGCACAATTGATTACCACGTTCTAGTGTTGGCCGTCTGCTCCAGGATTACTGTAATATTTATTTAGTTAAATCATCACACAGCTTTACAATATTTCAGCATGTATATAAACAATGCAGGTATACATTTCAGCATGTATATAGACAATGCAGGTATACAGTTCAGCATGTATATAGACAGTGCAGGTATACAGTTCAGCATGTATATAAACAATGCAGGTGTACTGTGTAGTTGGTGTAGGTAGGCCATGGGTGTATATTTGTTTGTTATGAAGAAGGTAGACAGTGCAGGTACAGAATACAATAAGTTTAGCCAACACAGCCATTAGTTGCTAACACTCCTACAGTATTACCAAAACAATAACCACTTTAATGTAATCAGTATATGTATATTTTCCAGAGCTTGTGACCAGGTCTTTGAAGAATGCTGGAATGTGGATAAAAATGGGTACTTCTTTTACCACATATATTCTTTGGATGATTGTAAGTACAGTATAGTCTGGATTTACGCGGTTTTTGTTTACACGTTTGGTCATTTACGCGGTGCCTTGCCAGAATGAAATATTTTAATTACGCGGTAAATTTCATCATTTATGCGGGAAGTGGCGCTGGCAGGGTGCGCACAAGGTCGCCCAGTCATCAAAACATTACCGAGTTCTTCACCCACCACAGCCGGCCCAAGTCAGTGATAGTGAGGATATGGAGTTTGAGGGGTTTGACAAAGAGGCCCTGCAAGCCTCTATGGTGGATAGTGATACAATTGATACAAGTGAAACAGGTGAGGGCCAATAATCTGCCCTCTGCCTCGGAACCAACCCCCCATCCCCGTGTGCCCAGCCATCTTTTCTACTAACGTAAGTGTTAAAAAACCTAATATTATTGATATTTCTCTTAAATATATATTGTGTGTGCGCGTACCATCATGAAATTAAGAAGTTATTTTTACTACAATGTACGTATTGTGTCGTAAAAAGTGGAGTTTGGGAGTCTGTCCAGTCTCTATTTCAATTAATCCCATATGTTCTGTTATTTCGTTTACGCTTTTCTAGTTTTACGCAGACCTCCACGGGTACGAATTGGCTCTTACCGCGATTTATGAATAGAGGAACGATATTTGTATATCGCGAACGCTTGTTTGCTGTAACGCGATTTTTGCTCACGATTTCTCCAATTTTGTGGTATTAACTGTGAATATGGTAAAGAAGAATATCTCCAAGAAGCGTTCTGGTGATCGCATTCCCGGTGATGATCGTAAAAGAAAGGCTATTACCCTTCTCCCACATCAAGTTATGTTCATATTTTTTCAAGGTAAAGTGTTACATTTACATTATGATTTCATTATTAGATATGAATGTATCATTTATTTAGACTGTGCTATCCTTTGTGTTAGGCTAACTACTAAATTTTTTTCGATTTCGAGTAGTAATCTGCACCTAACCCTATTTTCTCCATAAGCCCTGTTATTTCTATTGCGCAAATTTCTATAACACGATGTTTTACAAGAACACAACTATCGCGTTATAGCAGAACTGACTGTATATGAAAATGATGTGACGACTTTTTATTTTAATTATAAGTACTGTATTTAATTTTTTCTTTTTCTTTTTCAGTTGTTATCTGTGTATGGTCATAAATCACCGGTAGTGGGCAGGGCATGAAGGATGAGGGATATTGCGGGGTAAAATACGATTAAAGCTGATCTTATGACACCAAAATTATGTCTCTACGTTCTTTATATGCCAAGAAATTAATTATTCCCCGTAAATATTTTGCCGAAAAACCTGCCGTGTCAGAGCGTGTCTTCATCTGCTCTTTGTTTGTGTACACTCTAACCAAGCTGGTCACTCGGTTCGACCAGACTCTCACGGCCACAAAAAATTTTTAAATACACCATGACACTTGAAGAAAGTTGCCTTTATTGGTACAGCTGCTGAAATGTGTTCCTACGCCTCCTGTGGTAACCCGTGTCTCCAAACAGCAACGTCACATTTTTAGTGTCACTGTTTATGACTCGTGGCAGTGTGTCTTTACGGCGCTTCCCGAAAAATCTTGTCCTGGGATTCTAATCTTGCCATATTAAAGACATCCTTCGAGAACCATCTTGCCCATAGGTGGCTACCGAACCTCAGTAGTGGTGCCAACACAAACAGTGTCTGGAGATGCGTTGAGGAAAAGTCACGAATGGCTAAATGTCTAACTTCAACCATACAAAACATACGTCTGGCAACGATACAGACGACACTTACTCGATATTAATCCTTTCACTGGGTAAATGACAATTTCACTGTTACAACATGCACACTAGGGTGACAATAGTGCATAGGGGTGAATTTCTAAAATTGATTAAATGGAATGGCCATTGGTCCAATACTGCGTACCCATGAAAAAAGAACACAGGCGAAATCCTGGGTCATTTAGACAATATTTAAAGGTAGCTCAAGTCAATTGAAGTTTTATCCTTTTGGCAAAAAATACGAATATTCATAATATGCCGGTTTATTTTAAAATTTACATATTGAGCAAGTTTATGTGTACACTGTACATATAAATGATTAATTCCTTTTTAAAATGAAACTGCAGTGAACATGCTTACATCAATGGGTGGGAGAGGTGTGGACAACCCATTCATTGTTTTCGCTTTTTGCTTGTAAGGTCCTGTTTTGATGTCCCTGGTTGTGACCGCCTCTGCTCTTCAACAACCTGCAGCAGATGTTGACGCTGGTCTTCACTCTTCGTGATCTTGCTGTTGAATGCCTGTATCAAGGCAATCCCTCTCTCTGCAGTGTCGTTGATGACTCTGAGACCACCCACAACTGCGACGCCAGTTTTGAAGTCTTCATCATCAGACCATGTGTCAGGTTCCTTGGACAAAAAAGAAGTCTTCATTTTGAGACTTTCAAATAGAAAGTTTGATCCTCTAGAAGCAAAGTCTGAGAGCTGCTTTGTGGGAAGGGAAGATGTGGCAGGAAGAGCAGCACGTTTTGGTGAATCCTCGGTCGCCTTCCTCTCAACGATTGCCCGAACTATGTTTGTCTTCATTGTTGCATTAACTTGTGGATCGAAGAGTGCAAGACCCACCAAGCCTTCACTGAGGTACCACAGGTGACGACCGAAGACTGTGAGACATGTTCTTGATATTTTGACGTCGTGGTACTCTGATAGGTCTTGGAGGAGCCGCAAATCAATAGTTTAAAACTAGTTCCATTGGGTCATGACCTAGACTAGCAGCCGTGGCACTGACGATCCGGAGAGCAGAGCGGTGACTGATCCCAGTGCGGTCCAATGTACTTGACAATTCAGGGGTGATAACTTTGAGAGTAGCACGTTTACGATTGGAAGAAGATACCACTGGTGATATCGCTAGGGAACTTGTAGATGATGACGAGCTTGATTGTGATTCTGTTTCAGACGAAGAACCCAACTCATCATATTCAAGAGCAGAACTGGCTTGATTCTGTTGTAGAGATTGCTTACTCTTGCTTTCTTCCCGACGCTTGATGGAACAAGCAATCTTTTTGTCTACTCCTGCCATTACACCTCTTCTCCCTTTTTCTCGTTGCGCTGCCAGGAATGCTCGGTCTTCTTTGATGGTCAAGAGCTGCATTGCCTTGGGGTGGGCAACATCGAAGAGGTCCTCTAACTCATCACAAAAAGTTTCCTCTTTCTTACGTTGTGTGTCTGTAGTGCGAGTGCAGTTTTTCTTAAGTCCCTTCCACATTAAAAAAAGATCCACTACCTTTCGTCCAATACTCTTCTCAGTTATGGTAGGAATCCGTGCTTTATTCCAGAAACTAATAACCGATGCTGCAACTTCACTCGCAGAATCATTCACTGTTTTCTTATGTTCATTGTGACCGTGGAAAAACAGACGTAGAACATCTCCTCTTGAAGGAAGTTGTGCACCCGTGATTTCGGTTATGTGTTGACCAATAAGCCAAACTTCAGTTTTTGAACGTGTACTCTCCATTGAACCTGAAACAAACAAAAACATTTATGTAACTTATGTTGTTACTGTTATGCAAACAACAGCACCCATAAAGCATACGGCATGCAAGATCACTTGTATAAAGTTTTTAAAGTGTTATATACCTAAATTGATGCATTGATTTTAGACAAAGACAATGGTACTAACCGTAATACTGCAACAAGAGCGACGCACACACACCCACCGTCACATCTCACACACAACTGATGCTACTGTACCAGTCAGACACTGGCACACAACCTCTTCCCCCTACCCCGACTGACACCCGCCTCTCCCTCCCCTCTGCATTGCCAATAGCTGCACCAGCCAAAATACTCATTACTCATTTTTTAGAAAAAATGTTAGGAACAACTTTAGTTTGAATTTGCATTCTACATATACCTGCAAAGTTTCATAGTAATCGGTTCATAAATAAAGAAATTAGAAAAAATCAATAATAATTTCAGTAGTGTTAACTTCAAATGGCTTGAGCCACCTCTAAATATTGTCCAAATGACCCAGGATTTCGCCTGTGTTCTTTTTTCATGGGTACGCAGTATTGGACAAATGGCCATCTAAAAATAAAAACTTTCACTTTTTATTGTCACCCTAAATTGCACACTGATATTCACAAAATTGACTAAGTTAAACTGACTTAATATGGCGGCGGGGAACAATCGTTCACATCCCCGGAGATGCGTCGAGGAAAAGTCACGAATGCGTGATTCTCCCTCGTGCAGCAGTATATACTGTACGTGCGCCCGGGGGGCAGCTCTGGCCTACGCATTCGTACCAGAAAGGCTGATTTCACCAACAACAGACCTATACAATTTGGATCGCTGTATACTTAGCTATGAACGTCAGTGTTCCTGATCAGGTTAATTTCCTATGTCTATTCATATAATCTAATCAGAGATTGAGCTTGCCAGGAAAGAGTGGAATATACACATTGATAACGTTAATTTTGCGAGCTCAGCGCCGTTGCAAACAAGGAACCATTCACGGGGAGGCGTTAGATCTTGGAGATTATACAGGTTGACAGACTAGTTCAGGAGATTTATGACTTCCTTAAATAGACTACTGACACTAACTAAACTACAAACATCAGATTCTCTGATGTTTGGGCAACATAATAATCTTACTTCAGTAGCAATTGGAAACTCATGGTTATTCCTAGGGACAATACCGCGGGGTGTCGTTTGTACTGGCAGACTCGACACTCGCTTACTTAACCAATGTTACGAACAATAAAGACAGTTAAAGCTTTCAACATCACTCACCTGAACAACTAATACCGGTTAGAATACGTGACTTATTCTGGCCATTGATTTTTATCCGTGAGCCATTCAGGACCCAGAAACCACAGTATGTCTTTTGTAAGTTGTCTTAATGAAGCGCCTCTACTCAATAGGTCTGCAGGGTTTGACTTGGTCTCTACATGCGTGAGTATCTCCTGTATTTCTGAGACTATTCTTGATGTAGGTTAGTTTAGAATGGTCATTTCTCACCCATAAAAGTGATGCCTCACTATCAGACCAGATGTAAGTTTCTGATGGATATACTATCTAACTAATTTAGTCCCCACCATAAGTGGCAGTGAGTTTCAATTGTGGTATAGTTCTGCTGCTCTTAACTGGAGCCACCCGTGCCTTGCTGGTTAGTAGCAGCGACTGTGATTCTGTTGTGATGTAAGCAGCAGCTCCATATGCCTTGATAGATGCGTCACAGAATATGTATAACCCACTGGAGTCAGTTTCCTTGACTGTGGCTCTAGGTACTTTAATTATCGTCAACTTTTGGTATTCGTCTTCTATTTTTTTCCAATTTTCCGTGTAGAATTCAGGCAGAGGATCACCCCAATCTATTTTTAGCCTCTATGATTCTTGGCATAGCAACATCCCTTTTATGGTAATAGGAGAAAATAGTCCCAACAGATCAAATAACTTGCTGACTTTAGCTTGTAACACACGCTTTGTAAGAGGTTTCTGCTCTGCTTGTAGATATTTGACTGTCTTTGGTGTTAGAGAGTCGTCCACGGTGTTCCACTTTAGTCCAAGCACCGATGTTATTGTATTATATCATACTCTGGGAAGTCATTCTTGAAGCTTTAGAGTTGTTAGTGGTCTTAAGTAGCATGTTAGCTAGTCTCAACTCCTTATTATCCTCCATATAAATGTTGAGTAGTACTTCTTCATCTGTAGTCGACCCCTGAAAGTTATCAACATAGAAGTTTGGTGGTACCAAATGTTTGATGGGACTCTAGGACTTTCTAAGGAGGTAATCAATGGTAATAGTGAACTTGTGGCTCCATAAAGTACCGATCTGAATCTATAGGATTTTACTGGACTATCTTGATTATGGGGGTTTGATGGCCAAAGGAAGCGGGTAAAAGATAGATCCTCTTCTTGTAGGCCTATTCTCAGGAAAACCTTGGAAATATCTGCAGCATATGCATATCTGCTTGTTCTGAAGGACAATAATACGTGACCTAACTTCTCGGTTAAAGTTGGGTCAGTCATTAGGCAATCATTTAAGGAAGGTGCCTGTGGTTTTGCCTTGGAGCTGCAATTGAAGACTATTGTAAGAGGTGTGGTAGCAGACTCCTTTATTACAGCATGATGTGGTAGGTAATGTGATGTTGTGCATCG
>NW_024737864.1:0-10793 GCF_018991925.1 Homarus americanus | reverse complement strand
GGTGTAGTGGGTGGTGTAGTGGGTGGTGTAGTGTGGGGTATGGTGGTGTAGTGAGGGTGTAGTGGGTGGTGTAGTATGGGGTATGGTGGTGTAGGGTGGTGTACGGTAAGGTATCAGGACCCACCGACTGGGAAGGGTGTGTGTAGGGTGGTGTAGTGGGTGGTGTAGTGTGGGGCATGGTGGTGTAGTGAGGGTGTAGTGGGTGGTGTAGTATGGGGTATGGTGGTGTAGGTGGTGTACGGTAAGGTATCAGGACCCACCTACTGGGAAGGGTGTGGAATCCCCCCATCCCCCATCCACACCCATCCTGGGAGGTGGAGAAAGGCACCATCCGGTAGTTGGCAACAGAAGGTATCAGGACCCACCGACTGGGAAGGGTGTGGAATCCCCCCATCCCCCATCCACACCCATCCTGGGAGGTGGAGAATGGCACCATCCGGTAGTTGGCAACGGAAGGTATCAGGACCCTCCGGACTGGGAAGGGTGGAATCCCCCATCCCCCATCCACACCCATCCTGGAGGTGGAGAATGGTACCATCCGGTAGTTGGTAACGGAAGGTATCAGGACCCACCGAAGCGGAACCTCCCCATCCCCCATCCACACCCATCCTGGGAGGTGAAGAATGGCACCATCCGGTAGTTGGCAACGGAAGGTATCAGGACCCTCCGAGTGGGAAGGGTGTGGAATCCCCCCATCCACACCCATCCTGGGAGGTGGAGAATGGCACCATCTTGTAGTTGGCAACGGAAGGTATCAGGACCCTCCGACTGGGAAGGGTGTGGAATCCCCCCATCCACACCCATCCTGGGAGGTGGAGAATGGCACCATCCGGTAGTTGGCAACGGAAGGTATCAGGACCCACCGACTGGGAAGGGTGTGGAATCCCCCCATCCCCCATCCACACCCATCCTGGGAGGTGGAGAATGGCACCATCCGGTAGTTGGCAACGGAAGGTATCAGGACCCACCGACTGGGAAGGGTGTGGAATCCCCCCATCCCCCATCCACACCCATCCTGGGAGGTGGAGAATGGCACCATCCGGTAGTTGGCAACGGAAGGTATCAGGACCCACCGACTGGGAAGGGTGTGGAATCCCCCATCCCCCATCCACACCCATCCTGGGAGGTGGAGAATGGCACCATCCGGTAGTTGGCAACGGAAGGTATCAGGACCCACCGACTGGGAAGGGTGTGGAATCCCCCCATCCCCCATCTATCTGTGTCTCTGTGTCTGACTGTTTCTGCCAGTCTGTCTCACAATATCGATCTCTGTCTGTCTTTCTGATTTTCTGCCTCTGTTTTTCTGTCTGTCTGTCTCTTTCGTCTATATGTTAGTCTATGTCGCCGTCTCTGTTTCTGTCTGTCCCTCTATTTCTCCGTCTGTCTGTCTGTCAGTTGTCTGCTTGTGTCTGCGACAAACAGACAGACAGGCAGACAGAAAGAAACGGACACAGAGACACACAGACAGAGACTGAGACACACAGGCAGTGACACAGACAGACATGACAGAGACCAACAGACAGACAGAGAGATTCCTACAAGTTGTTATTATTTCTTCTTTTACCAAAGTGTTCCTGTTGCTTAACAACTCAATCAGATACGTTATGGTTACGTGGTGAGTCAAGGGACAGTTGTCTGTTTCAGTTTGGGTGACAGCGGTCGAGCCTGAGAAGAGCGCCGGACCTTCTTATTTACGGCGATTCCTTCTTTATCTTGAGTTAGTAGCCAAGATTGTCTGTCTCTCCCTGTCTGCCTCTGACTGTCTGTCTGTCTCCGCTCGTCTGTTTGTCTGTCTGTATGTCTTTTTCTGTCTGTGTCTTTCGGTGTGTTTGTCCGTTTGTCTGACGGTTTGTCTGTTTCTGTGTGTCTGTCTGTTTAATGTCTGTCTGTCTGTGTCCGTCCGTCTGTCTGTTTTTCTAACTGTCTCTGTTTGTCTGTCTGTCTACAAATCCTCCCTAAGGAATCCTATCCTATAAATCAACATACCCGACCACCGCCCCCCCCCACCCCCCAACAAAAAATAAATAAATAATTAACAAAATAAAAATAAATAAATAAATTAATAAATAAAAAAATAAAAAATAAAATAAAATAATAAATAAATACAATAAAATAAAATACCAACCAACCTCCAAACACAGCAACACCCCCACCCCCCCAGACAAAGCCGCACAGAAATACTTACAATTCTCCATACCCAACCTCAGGGACAACCCTCTCAATAAAAACAACCTAACTCAACAACTCCCTTCAACAAAAAACAGACAGACAGAAAGACAGACAGACAGAGAGACAGAACAGACAGCCAGAGACCGACATAGTGGAAAGACAGAGAGGCTGAGACAGACAGATAGACAGAACGAGACAAACACAGACACAGACAGACAGTGACAGACATTGTAAAAATAGACTGGCAGACAGAGAGACAGACTGACGGACAGACAAACAGAGATACAAAGACAGACAGAGACTGAGAGACAGACGGACAGAGACAGTTAGACAAACTAACTCTACCAAAGCACCAAGAGACGCCAACCCCAGTAAACAGAAACCCTCCTCCTGGTGTACATTAACACAGTATAACCTTTTTCTTCTATATTTTAAATTTATTTCTGTTCCTTTTTCGCCCCTCCCCCCCCCAGGCCCCGTTGTGGGTCGTTTGATCTGTGCCCGGGTGGGCTAATTCCCATTAAAAAAAAAAAAGCAACTGGCTGGGCCCAGCCTCGAACTGCTCCCGGCGGTGCTAGACGTAGTCCGTCAAGCCACCGCCGGGGGTCTACTGTCGGCTTTTGTGAAGGTGGTTTTGTTGTTTTTCTTTAATAATTCATATATTTTCGTAGTTTTTCTCAGAATTTGTATGAATTTATACTCCAATAGCAGAGTTACAATTGTATTGAAGCTGTGTGTGGCCCTTTTACAGCCAATCTTGGCTACTAACTCAAGATACACTTGTGTGTGCGTGTTTGACTGTCGTGTGTGTGAGTGTCGTGAATCATGAAGAAATTTTGCAAGAACCTGTACCAAAACACATACAAAAGAATACCAAACAGTTATAAACAACAGCGCCACGGTAACTCTGCTATTTGAGTTTAAAATCACGTTAAGAACTGCGAAAATAAATAAATTATTGAAGAGAAAACTGCAAAAATACCACATGTAACATAAATACAACTTCTGGAATGTTGATCAATGTCCCCCTGGCGGTGGCCTGGCGAACTAGGTACCACCGTGGGTCACAGCTTCCATGGTAAACACTTTAAATATTATGAGTGTCTCTCACCCACAATGGAGAGGCCTACCAAGTGCACTCTCACCACCGCTGTCTACACCTACACTATGGTTACTCACACGAGCCAGAAGCACCGGACATGGAGTAGAAAAATTGTCCTCGTTGCAGATGGTGACGTCATCGTGTGGGTAGCAACGGACCCTGGTGTTATGGTGAAGTAATGGTGAGGTGATGGTGATAGTAAAAGAGATGGTGAAGTTCTTGGGAAGGCCACAGTGAGGTAACGATGAGAATGGTGATATTATGGTGAAATGATGGTGAGGTGACTGGAGGAACTATTCACTGGTGAAGGGTTACTGGTGCACCACTGAAGTATGAATGAAGAAGTAATGATAAAAAAGATAGCTAAAAGGAATGATGGTGAGATATAAGAGAAGAGGTGATGGTGAGTTTTAATGGTGATGGTGAGTTTTAATGGTGATGGTGAGCGTAATGGTCCGGGTTTACAAGCTTTTACATATACTGTACGTGAACGCTTTAAGATTATAACACACACACACACACACACACACACACACACACACACACACACACACACACACCATTTTTATCCTTCATATCCCGAGAAAATTTACTCAACTAAAATAAATAACTATGATGTAGTGATGTAGTGTTTCTCGTCATCCAGGCCAGGTGATGTAGTGTTTCTCGTCATCCAGGCCAGGTGATGTAGTGTTTCTCGTCATCCAGGCCAGGTGATGTAGTGTTTCTCGTCATCCAGGCCAGGTGATGTAGTGTTTCTCGTCATCCAGGCCAGGTGATGTAGTGTTTCTCGTCATTCAGCCCAAGTGAGGAAGATTTTTTGTGGAAATTTCAGTAAAGATTAAAATTAACCCCCCACACTCCTCCTCCCCACCCCCCCTCCACAAAAAAATCAAGGAAATTGTTTTTATTTACGACTAACAACAATAAAACCATATATTTATGTACGTAATTTGTTAGAAAAAGTCATCAAACAGTTGTGGTTACGTTTAACAAATACCAAAACGTAATCTAGAAAAAAACTTTATAGGATGGAAATATTAATTGGACAGATACTCTTGAACTATACAGTAAATCCATATCTTTTTTTTTCCATTTAACAAAAGAGGAAGTCGTGCCATTGAGATTGGTCGCGGAAGTAGAAAATCCTCTTTTCCGTATCAGACTGACGAAAAAAAAAAAGAAAACAGATTTTTTTAAATAGCGTGACTGTCCCTGGAGAGCTGTGGAAGTACTGGAGGAAATAGTGCATGGAGGAAAGGGAGGTGGAGGAGGGAGAGGAAGGGGGGGAGGGGAGGAGGAGGTGGAGTAGAAAAGGGATTCTGATGTGGTTTTGTTTTTCTTCTAGTTAAGTGTTTGCTCTCTCTCTATCTCTCTCTATCAGTACGTTTTTCAGCCAGACCATCCTCACATCAGTCAATCCGACCCTCCTCCACTTTATCCTTCTACAGGTAGTTCCTCTACTTCAGTCGCTCCGTCAGTCTATAATACTGTGAGCGAATGTATACTTTACACCATTAACTCCTCCTGTAGTATTAGATGGAAAGATTTGAAACATGTTATAAGGATATTTACACATAGTGATCCATACGTGTTGTAGTAGTAAGGCGAGTCTTTGGTTAAAATATATAAATATACAGTATATTAACCCCGACCCGCGTCATGGCTTGTATTATGAAGCACTCGCCTCGGGGGTGTGGAGCTTTTGTAATTAACTCAATTTGTTTATTTTTTTTATGTAATGAATTATATAATGATAATAGTTTCTTTGAACTTCTGTCATTTGCATGGTGAGCTCTGATGTCCTTTATGTTCTTAGTTACTCGTAGTGGAGATACTGGAAACTTATTTACTTTATTTTTTTATTAACGATATACTAGTTGTGGGACACGTGAGAATGGTAGAGAGAAGTATATCCATCTTAATGGATCGACAATAGTGGGTAAAGTTAAGAAAGTCTACGGTATTCGTTACCCACGTTTCACTACTAAACCTCCTCGTTTAATTCTGGTTTCTTGTACTTCCTTTCAATTCAAATATTCTTGTCTATGTGCCACTGATTCTCAAACTGACAGACACTCACATATTAATACTTCTTTTTTATATCGTGCTGAAGTATAAAAATTCGATTGAACATAGCGAATATAACAAAAGCAAGAATTCCTTTAGTAGGTTAAATAAAAGAAGAGTTTAAATCATCTTACTCACGGTATTGAGTCTTCGTAGTCGAGGGATTGGGTCATCGTACTCAAGGGATTAGCTCATCGTACTGATTAAGTTAAACCGTAATACCAAAGGCGTCAATACATTCATTTGTTAAGTTTAAGCTATAGGCAGTGACACCATCAACGAATTGAATGATTTTAACACGACAACATTATTTTTGTCATTTTGTTGCGGGTGCCTGACAGTGCGCAGTACATCTGTTGCCAATGCAGATGCATCTTAAGCTAGACTAAGCAGCGACAGAGTTTCATGACACACACACTCACACAAAAAGCAGAATTCATAAATATCACGTCCTGAACCACCTCAAGAAATTGCTTACCCAGACTATAATTATTCACAAGACACACAAATAGAACTTTTCGTATACTGCGCACTTAATATCATAGGTGGGGGATGGGGTGTGTGTGGGGGGAGGAGGAGGAGGACACGGGATGGGGGGTGTGTGTGGGGTGGGTGGAGGTGGAGGAGGAAACACGCTATAAGAGATCGTATGAAGTTTAGGATTCTCCAAGATATGTCGGTAGATAACTTTAAAGACGCTTGGTGAAGACGACTCGCCAGGGAGTCAACAAGAGAGATGAGCTTGCTGCGTCTTATACGATGTTGGTAGGGTGTACTTGACGCACCCCCCCCCCCGCTAATGACGCTTGAGGCTACAGGCTTTTAAGTTTATTTGTGGTCCTTGGAGGAATTTATAAGTTTAAGTGTCAGAATGTAGTAGGATTAAAAGTCAGGTCAGGAGATGAGACGCCAGAGAGAAGCTTACTGAGGCTAAGTTATATAGACGAGTGTGTTGGTCGGCACTAGGTTCATATGTCTTTTCTGCCTGAGTTTTTTCCCCTCACTCCTCGTAGCAAGATGTTAAGATATTTTTCCTATACGAGGTACGAAAAAGTAACATTTGTCTTTCTGAAAAATTTTTTCTCTGTTGACTCATCCACTTCATTTATGCATTTACTTTTATTATTATTATTATTATTATTATTATTATTATTATTATTATTATTATTATTATTATTATTAGTAGTAGTAGTAGTAGTAGTAGTAGTAGTAGTAGTAGTAGTATAACATCATGCGTCATAGAATACTTGTGAATATTTCACGGACTTGTGGATTTTAACCCCTTGTGTAAGATGACAACCGCTTACGTTCAGTGAATTACCACCTGTGAGTATGATACCTTAATCCTCTTGAGTACGACAAATTAACACCTTCATCGTCAAGTCTTAACTCAAGTCTTAACTCTATTAAGAGGATAATCCGATTTTTAATCAAAGTTGATGTAATACTCGAGGGCTACATAATGAGTTATTAGGCAAGATTAATGTATTTACAATATTTGCATAAATTTTTCTTCACGTATTATTTATTATGAAGCAAATAAAGAAAGTTATGATAAAACTGATTTGACCTTTAGGGAGATATACGGTAAGTTGCGGTACACGTAAGAATGATACTGAGACAGTAAATCATCTTAATGGATCAACAAGTGTGGTGGGTAAATGTGGAAAAGTCTACGGTATTTGCCACCCACGTTTCACTACTAATCCACCTCGCTCCATTCTGTTTTCTTGCATTCCCTTTCAATTCAAATGCCAAGACAGTGATATTTAGGATCTTTGGTTAAGATTAATATTAATTCCTTGTGAAATTTATTAGAAGTTAAATTAGCAGTTCATATACATATAAGAAAAAATATAATAGTAGAATAGTATTTGATGTTGCGTAATACAGCTACTTTAGTGCACAAACTCTTTAATCCACAAAACAAACCTGTAACAAAAAAACACAACTCCCCAATATACAAATCCGACAGAAAATAATCGGAACTATCTATGGACAGGTAAAGCGACAGGTAGCTCAGACAAACAGGTGAGACGGCACACAGCTCAGACAGACAGGTGAGACGGCACACAGCTCAGACAGACATTAATGCTAATTTTGGACACACGTTCTATATATTCTGTGGTCACTTGCCTCGATGTGTCAGTCTTGTTTTCACTCAGGCATTCCATTGTCCTCCGTGTTCTTATTACTGCACTTCACCGTACTACCCAGCCAGTGTGTCTGAACTCAGAGGTGTGGGACTGTGGTAAAAATTTCTTAAACTTACTGAAGGAATTAATAGATTTCGGCATGATATAAAAATGAAGAAGAAGAAGAAGAAGAAGAAGAATTATGCAAGTGTTTGTTTAATTTGAGAATGAGCAGTGGATAATTAAGAACAAGAATATTTGAATTGAAAGGGTATGCAAGAAAACAGAATGGAGCGAGGTGGATTAGTAGTGAAACGTGGGTGGCAAATACCGTAGACTTTTCCACATTTACCCACCACACTTGTTGATCCATTAAGATGATTTACTGTCTCAGTATCATTCTTACGTGTACCGCAACTTACCGTATATCTCCCTAAAAGTCAAATCAGTTTTATCATAACTTTCTTTATTTGCTTCATAATAAATAATACGTGAAGAAAAATTTATGCAAATATTGTAAATACATTAATCTTGCCTAATAACTCATTATGTAGCCCTCGAGTATTACATCAACTTTGATTAAAAATCGAATTATCCTCTTAATAGAGTTAAGACTTGAGTTAAGACTTGACGATGAAGGTGTTAATTTGTCGTACTCAAGAGGATTAAGGTATCATACTCACAGGTGGTAATTCACTGAACGTAAGCGCTTGTCATCTTACACAAGGGGTTAAAATCCACAAGTCCGTGAAATATTCACAAGTATTCTATGACGCATGATGTTATACTACTACTACTACTACTACTACTACTACTACTACTACTAATAATAATAATAATAATAATAATAATAATAATAATAATAATAATAATAATAATAATAATAATAATAATAATAATAATAATAATAATAATAATAATAATAATAATAATAATAATAATAATAATAATAATAATAATAATAATAATAATAATAATAAAAGTAAATGCATAAATGAAGTGGATGAGTCAACAGAGAAAATTTTTTTCAGAAAGACAAATATTACTTTTTCGTACCTCGTATAGGAAAAATATCTTAACATCTTGCTACGAGGAGTGAGGGGAAAAAACTCAGGCAGAAAAGACATATGAACCTAGTGCCGACCAACACACTCGTCTATATAACTTAGCCTCAGTAAGCTTCTCTCTGGCGTCTCATCTCCTGACCTGACTTTTAATCTTACTACATTCTGACACTTAAACTTATAAATTCCTCCAAGGACCACAAAAAAACTTAAAAGCCTGTAGCCTCAAGCGTCATTAGCGGGGGGGGGGGGTGCGTCAATTACACCCTACCAACATCGTATAAGACGCAGCAAGCTCATCTTCTTTGTTATTCTCTGGCGAGTCGTCTTCACGCTGCCTTAAAGTTATCTACCGAGCTATTATCTTGGAGAATCCTAAACTTCATACTTATAGGCTGCAGTTTCCTCCTCCACTCTACTCCACCCCACACACACCCCCATCCCATCCTCCCCCTCCCTCCTCCCCCCACACCCCCATCCTGTGTCTCCTCCCCTCTCCCCCCAATAATAATAATTCCATCCCCCACTTATGATATATATTAAAGTTCATTTAGGTCTTGGTGGAATAATTATAGTCTGGGTAAGTACTCTTGAGGTGGTTCAGGATGATATTTTATGAATTTTGCTTTTTGTGTGAGTGTCATGAAACTCTGTCACCAAGTAGTCTAGGCTTAAGATGCATCTGCATTATAACAGATACGTACCTGTCAGGCACCAGCAACAAAATGACAAAAATAATGTTGTCGTGTTAAAATCATTCAATTCGTTGATGGTGTCACTGCCTATAGCTTAAACTTAACAAATGAATGTATTGACGCCTTTGGTATTACGTTTTAACTTAATCAGTACGATGAGCTAATCCCTTGAGTACGATGACCCAATCCCTCGACTACGAAGACTCAATACCGTGAGTAAGATGATTTAAACTCTTCTTTTATTTAACCTACTAAAGGAATTCTTGCTTTTGTTATATTCGCTATGTTCAATCGAATTTTTATACTTCAGCACGATATAAAAAAGAAGTATTAATATGTGAGTGTCTGTCAGTTTGAGAATCAGCGGCACATAGACAAGAATATTTGAATTGAAAGGAAGTACAAGAAACCAGAATTAAACGAGGAGGTTTAGTAGTGAAATGTGGGTAACGAATACCGTAGACTTTCTTAACTTTACCCACTACTGTCGATCCATTAAGATGGATATACTTCTCTCTACCATTCTCACGTGTCCCACAACTAGTATATCGTTAATAAAAAAATAAAGTAAATAAGTTTCCAGTATCTCCACTACGAGTAACTAAGAACATAAAGGACATCAGAGCTCACCATGTAAATGACAGAAGTTCAAAGAAACTATTAAACTATTATCATTATATAATTCATTACATAAAAAAAATAAACAAATTGAGTTAATTACAAAAGCTCCACACCCCCGAGGCGAGTGCTTCATAATACAAGCCATGACGCGGGTCGGGGTTAATATACTGTATATTTATATATTTCAACCAAAGACTCGCCTTACTACTACTACACGTATGGATCACTATGTGTAAATATCCTTATAACATGTTTCAAATCTTTCCATCTAATACTACAGGAGGAGTTAATGGTGTAAAGTATACATTCACTCACAGTATTATAGACTGACGGAGCGACTGAAGTAGAGGAACTACCTGTAGAAGGATAAAGTGGAGGAGGGTCGGATTGACTGATGTGAGGATGGTCTGGCTGAAAAACGTACTGATAGAGAGAGAGAGAGAGAGAGAGAGCAAACACTTAACTAGAAGAAAAACAAAACCACATCAGAATCCCTCATTTCCACCCTCCTCCCCCCTTCTTCTTTCCTCTCCCTCCTCCACCTCCCTTTCCTCCCGGCACTATTTCCTCCAGTACTTCCACAGCTCTCCAGGGACAGTCACGCTATTTAAAAAAAATCTGTTTTCTTTTTTTTTTCGTCAGTCTGATACGGAAAAGAGGATTTTCTACTTCTGCGACCAATCTCAATGGCACGACTTCCTCTTTTGTTAAATGGAAAAAAAAAGATATGGATTTACCGTATAGTTCAAGAGTATCTGTCCAATTAATATTTCCATCCTATAAAGTTTTTTTCTAGATTACGTTTTGGTATTTGTTAAACGTAACCACAACTGTTTGATGACTTTTTCTAACAAATTACGTACATAAATATATGGTTTTATTGTTGTTAGTCGTAAATAAAAACAATTTCCTTGATTTTTTTGTGGAGGGGGGGGGG
>NW_024737863.1:0-41938 GCF_018991925.1 Homarus americanus | reverse complement strand
ATCAGGTGTGCTTCGTTCAGTTACATGTGCTCTTTGACACTCCTAAGGCCATCTTGACACTCCTAGGTGACCTCACCCCCAGCTGCTCCCAGGTACACCTCCGACCCTCCCAGGTACACCTCTGACCTCCCAGGTACCTTCTGACACGCCGGTACATCTCGATGCTCCAAGGTACATCTCTGACCTCCCAGGCACACCTCCGACCTCCCAGGTACCTCTGACACTCTCTGGTACACCTCTGACACTCCCAGGTACACCTCTGACCTCCCACACCTCTGATACTCTCAGGTACACGTCTGACCTCCCAGGTGCTCCACTGACATTCCCTGGTACACCTCTGACACTCCCAGGTACCGTCCGACACTCCCAGATACACCTCTGGCTCTCCCAGGCCTCTGAAACTCCCAGGTACACCTCTGAGCACTCCAGGTACTCACACAGCATTCCCTGGTACAACACCTGACCTCCCAGTTACACCTGGCCTCCCAGGTACCTGCAGACACTCCCAGTTACACTTCTCCACCTCCCAGGTACACCTCTGACATCTGGTGCTCTGTCACTCCTGATACCTCTGACACTCCCAGACACCGGTGACACTCCCAGGTACACCGCTGACACTGAGTACACTTCAGGCACTGCCAAGTACACCTCCAGCTCCCAGGTACACCTCTCACCTCCCAGGTCACACCTCAGGCACTCCCTGGTACACCTGACCTCCCAGGTCACCTCCTGGCCTCCCAGGTACACCCCAGGCACTCCCAGGTACACGTCCAATGCTTCCAGATACACCTCTGACCTCCCAGGTACATCTCTCCACACACACCAGGTACACCTCTGACACTCCCAGGTACACCCCAGACCTCCCAGGTACATCTACACTCCCAGGTACACCTGCCGACGCTCTCTGGTACACCTCACACCTTCCAGGTACACCTCAGCCTCCCAGGTACACCTCTGACACTCTCAGGTACGCGTCCGACACTCCTAGATACTCCTCTGACCTCCCAGGGCACCTCCTGGCCTCCCAGGTACACCTCTGGCCTCCCAGTACTCCACTGACACTCCTCAGTGCTCCTCTGTCACTCTGATGCACCTCCTCAGGTACACAGTGACCTCCCGGTACCTCTGACACTCCCAGGCCTCGGATACTCCTGGTGCACCCATTGCTCCCAGGTACCTCTGACACTCCAGGTACACCTCTGAGACTTCCAGGTACCTTGACACTCCCAGGTTACACCCCAGGCACTCCCAGGTACACCCAGGCACTCTCAGGTACCCGTCACAGCTTCCAGGTACACCTCTGACACTCCAGGTTCTCTGGCACTCCCAGGTACACCTCTCGCCTCCAGGTACCATCTCTGACACTCTTAGGTGCTCCTCTGTCACTCCTGATGCACCTCTGTCCCAGGTACTGACCTCTGGGTACACTGTGCTGGGCCTCAGACACTGCCAGGCACACCTCAGACACTGCCAGGTACACCTTGAGCCTCCCAGGTACACCTCAGACACTCCAGTGCTCCTCTGACACTCCCAAGTGCACCTCTGACCTTCCAGGCACACCTCTGACCTCCCGTGCACCTCAGGACACTCCCAGGTGCACCTGACACTCCCAGGTACACCTCTGGCCTCCCATTACCTCCTGGCTCTCCCAGGTACCTCCGACACTCCCAGGTACACAGACCCTCCCAGGAACACTTCTCACGCTCCCAGGTACCTCGGCTTGCTCTCCCAGGTACAGCTCCCGTCTCTCCCAGGTAGCCTCCGATTCTCTAAAGTACACCTCTGGCCTCCCAGTGCACCTCTGACACTCCCAGGTACATCTCTTTCCTCCCTGGTTCGCCCTTGGCCTCCCAGGTACAACTCAGACAATCCCAGGTACACCTCTGACACTCCCAGGTACACCTCAGACACTCCCTGGGTACACCTCTAACACTCCCAGGCACCTCCTGACAATCCTAGGTACGCTGACACTGCTAGGTACACCTCTGACACTCCATTTACACCTCTGACCTCCCAGGTGCACCTCTGACTCCCAGGTGCTCCACTGACACTCCCTGGTACACCCCATGACACTCCCAGGTGCACCTCTGACACTCCCAGGTACACCTTTGACACTCCCAGGTACACCTCAGACACTCCCAGGTAGGCCCAGTCACTCCCAGGTACAATTCTCACACTCTCAGGTGCCTCCGACACTGCCGGGTACACCTCTGACACTCCCGGGTACACCTCTGACACTCAAGTATACCTTTGACACTCCCAGGTACATCCTTTGACACTCCCAGTACTCACCTGGCCTCCCAGAACACCTCCGACTCTCCCAGGTACACCTCTCCCTCCCAGGTACACCTCCTGCCTCCCAGGTACACCTCCGGACACTCCCAGGTGCACCTCCGACACTCCCAAGTACACCTCCGACCTCCCAGGTACACCTCCGGCACTCCCAGGTACCTTCTCACACTCCCAGGTAGCTCCTCCGACACTCCCAGGTACACCTCTTACAGACGCTTGGGTACATCTCTGACCTCAGGTACATCTCTCCACTCCCAGGTGCACCTCCGACACTCCAGGTTACCTCTGACACTTTTGGTACACCTCGCCTCCCAGGTACCCCTCCTGGCTCAGGTGCCTCTGATACTCTCAGTACGTCTGTGCTCCCAGGTACTCACTGACATTCCTGGTACACCTCTGAACTCCCAGGTACACGTCCGGCCTCCCAGATACACCTCTGACACTCGACACCTCCCAGAGTGGCTCCTCTGAAACTCCCAGGTACACCTCTGACACTCCCAGGTACTCCACTGACACTCCCTGGTACACCCTGTGCTCCCAGGTACCTCTGGCACTCCCAGGTACACCTTTGGCCTCCCAGGGCCACCTCAGACACTCCAGGTGCTCCCCCAGTCACTCCAAGACAATTCTCACACTCCTCAGGTACGCCTCCGACACTAACAGGTGCCTGACCGCCCAGGTACATCTCTCTGACAGCACTCCAAGGTACATCTCTGACACTCCCCAGGTGCACACCCCTCCCGGCTCCCAGGTACACCTCTGACACTCTCTGTTACCTCCTGACACTCCAGGTGCCTCTCTGACACTCCAGGCCTCTGGTACTCTCAGGTACAAACACTCCCAGGTGCTCACTGACATTCCTGGGTACACCTCTGACCTCCCAGGTACCGTCCGTGCTCCAGATACACCTCCTGACACTCCCAGATGGCCTCTGAAATAAATTGCCTCTGACCTCCCAGGTGCTCACTGACATTCCTGGTACAACAGCAGCACTCCCAGTTACACCTCTGACACTCCCAGGTACACTGCAGACACTCCCAGTTACACTTCTCACACTCGTGCCTCTGACACTCTTAGGTGCTCCTCTGTCGCCTGATACACCTCTAACACTCTGAATACAGTGACTCCCAGGTACACCACGGCCTCTCAGGTACACTTCTGAGACACTGCCAGTACCTCCATTGCTCAGGTACACCTCTGACACTCCCAGGTACACCTCGAACGCTCTGGTACCCCCTGACACTCCCCAGGTACACCTCTGACACTCCCATGGGTACACCCCCAGGCACTCCCAGGTACATCCAATGCTTCCAGATACACCTCTGACACTCCCCAGGTGCCTCTCCACCTCCCAGGTGCCCACCTCTGACACTCCCAGGTGCACCTCTGACACTCCCAGGTGCCTCCGTGCTCCCAGGTGCACCTCTGACACTCCCTGGTACACATCTGCCCTCTAAGGCTCCTCCTTCACTCCCTGATACCTCGCGCCAGGTACACCACTTTGACACTCCCAGGTACACCGCTGACACTCCCAAGTGCACCTCTGACATTCAGGCACCTCTGACACTACAGGTACCTCAGACACTCCCAGGTACACCGCCTTTGACCTCCCAGGTACACCTCCTGACCTCCAGGTGCTCCTCTGACACTCCCAAGTGCACCTCCCCCAAGCATTCAGGCACACCTCTGACACTACCAGGTACACCTCAGACACTCCCAGGTACACCGCTGACACTCCCAGGTACCTCCTGACACTCCCTGGGTACACCTCCAGACACCTGGGTATGCCTCTCACACACTCACATATTACACCTCTCACACACCCAGGTACTCCTGTGACACTCCCTGGTATTTCTCCTGACACTCCATGTACCCTCCGACACTCCCCAGGAGTGCACCTCCTGACCTCCCAGGTGCTCGCTGACACTCCTGGTACACCCTGACACTCCCAGGTACACCTGACACTCCCATACTCCTTCCCGGCTTGCTCCCAGGTACACCTCAGAGCACTCCCAGGTACACCCCCAGACTCTCCCAGGTACACTTCGCCTCTCAGTACACCTCCCGGCTTACACCAGGTACACCTCGCTCCAGGTACACCTCTGACTCTCCCAGGTGATACATCTCTGGCCTCCCAAGTATACATTTGACACTCCCAGGAGACTCCACCTGACATTCCTGGTAACCTCTGGCTTGCTCCCAGGTACACCGCCCAGCACTGCCAGGTACACCTCCACTCCCAGGTACACCTCCCGGCCTCCCAGGTACACTTCTCACCTCCCAGGCCACCTCCGACACTCCCAGGTGCACCTCTTCCTCCAGGTACCTCTGGCCTCCCTGGTGCACCTCTCTGACCTCCCAGGTGCACTCCAGGCACTCCCAGGTGCACCCAGGACACTCCCAGGTACATCTACGACACTCCCAGGTACACATGGCACTCTCTGGGCCTCTGACACTTCCAGGTACACCTCTGGCCTCCCAGGTACACCTCTGACGCTCTGGGTACGCGTCCGACACCTCCCAGATACTCTCTGACACTCCCAGGTACCTCTGGCTTACTCCCAGGTACACCTCTGACACTCCCAGGTACTCCCACTGGCCTCTCAGTACTCCTCTGTCCTCCCTGATACACCTCTAGCTTGCTCCCAGGTACTCGGTGACACTCCCAGGTACCTCTGACACTCCCAGGTACACCTCAGGCACTCCTGGTACACCCCTGACACTCCCAGGTACACCTCTGACACTCCCAGGTACCTCTGAGACTTCCAGGGCACACACCTTAAGGCACTCCAGGTTACACCCCAGACACTCCCAGTGCACCCCAGGCACTCTCAGGTGCGATCCTTGCTTCCAGATCACCTCTGACACTCCCAGGTACATCTCTGGCCTCCAGGTACACCTCTGACACTCCCAGGTACACATCCTGACTCTTAGGTAGCTCCTCTGTCACTCCTGATACACCTCCTAACACTCCCAGGTACACCGCTGACACTCACAGGTACCGCTGACACTGCCAGGTACACCTCCCAGGCACTGCCAGGCACACCTCCAGACACGCAGGTACACCTTGGAGCACCCAGGTACACTGGGCACTCCCAAGGTGCTCCTCTGGCCTCCCAGGAGGTACACCTCCTGACGCTACCAGGCACACCTGTGGCCTCCACGTACACCTCCAGACACTCCCAGGTACACCCTTTAAGCCTCCCACCTCCAGCACTCCCGTGCCTCAAAGCACTCCCCGGGTGCCCACCTCCTCCCAGGTACACCTAAGACACTCCCAGGAACACTTCTCACGCTCCAGTGCACCTCCGACACTCCCAGGTACAGCCACTCCCAGGTTTTTGACACTCTAGTACACCTCTGACACTTCCAGGTACACCTCTGACACTCCAGGTACACCTCTGACACTCTTGGTATTCACTCTGACACTCCTGGTGCACACCTCTGACACTCCAGTACACCTCAGGGCACTCCCCTACAGCTCTGACCTCCAGGTACACCTCCACTCCCTGGTTCCTTGCTCCAGCACTCCCAGGTACAACTCAGACAATCCCAGGTACACCTCTGACACTCCCAGGTACACCTCAGACACTCCTGAGTGCACCTCTTGCTCCCAGGCACACCTCTGACAATCCTGGGTACCCGGCTTGCTACCCAGGGTACACCCCTGACACTCCATTACACCTCTGACACTCCCAGGTACACCTCTGGCTCCAGGTACTCCCACTGACACTCCTGGTACACCTGACACTCCCAGGCCTCTGACTCTCCCAGGTACCTTGACACTCAGGTACCTCAGACACTCCCAGGTACTCCCCAGTCACTCCCAGGTACAATTCTCACACTCTCAGGTACGCCTCCGACACTACCAGGTGCACCTCTGACACTTCCAGGTACACCTCTGACACTCCCAGGTATGCTTGACCTCCCAGGTACATCCTTGACCTCCCAGGTACTCACTGACACTCCCAGATTACACCACCGACACTCCCAGGTGCACCTCTGACACTCCCAGGTACACCTCCGACCTCCCAGGTACACCTCTGACACTCCCAGGTACACCTCCGACACTCCCAGTACACCTCCGGCCTCCCAGGTAAACCTCCGACCTCCCAGGTGCCTTCTCACCTCCCAGGTACACCTCCGACACTCCCAGGTACACCTCTGACACGCCCAGGTACATCTCTGACACTCCAAGGTACATCTCTGACACTCCAGGTACACCTCCGACACTCCCAGGTACACCTCTGACACTCTTTGGTACACCTCTGACACACCCAGGTACACCTCTCGACCTCCCAGGTACACCTCTGATACTCTCAGGTACATCCTGACACTCCCAGGTACTCCACTGACATTTCCTGGTACACCTCTGACCTCCCAGGTACACGTCCGACACTCCCAGATACACCTCGGCCTCCAGGTAAACATCTGACTCCCAGGTACACCTCTGACACTCCCAGGTCCACTGACACTCCTGGTACCCCATGCACTCCCAGGTACACCTCCCAGCACTCCCAGGTACCTTTGACACTCCCAGGTACCTCAGGCCTCCCAGGTCTCCCCAGTCCTCCCAGGTACAATTCTCACTCTCAGTGCGCCTCCGACACTGCTGGGTACACCTCTGTTGCTCCCGGTACACCTCTGGCACTCCCAGGTATACCTTGACACTCCCAGGTACATCCTTGCCCGGCCTCCCAGGTACTCCACTGACACTCCCATGTGCACCTCCGACCTCCCAGGTACACCTCTGACCTCCCAGGTACACCTCCGACACTCCCAGGTACACCTCCTGACCTCCCAGGTACACCTCCGACACTCCCAAGGTACACCTCCAGACTCTCCCAGGTACACCTCCGACACTCCCAGGTACCTCCGACACTCCGGTGCCTCCCAGTACCGGTACATCTCTGACACTCCAGTGCACATCTCTGACACTCCCAGGTACACCTCCGACACTCCCAGGTACACCTCTGACACCTCTCTGGTACACCTCTGACACTCTTAGGTACTCCTCTGTCCTCCTGATACATCTCTACTGCTCCCAGATACACCGTTGACACTCCCAGGTACACCGCTCAACACTGCCAGTACACTTCGAACTTCCAAGTACACCTCCGACACTCCCAGGTACACCTCTGACACTCCCAGGTACCTCAGACACTCCCTGGTACCTGACACTCCCAGGTACACCTCTGACACTCCAGGTACACCCCAGGCACTCCAGGTACACGTCCAACACTTCCAGATACACCTCTGACACTCCAGGTACATCTCTCACCTCCCAGGTACACCTCCGATACTCCCAGGTACCTCTACAACCTCCCAGGTACACATCTGACACTCCTAGGTACTCCTCTGTCACTCCTGATACACCTCTAACACGCCCAGGTACCGCTGACACTCAGGTACACCGCTGCACTGCCAGGTCACCTCAGACACTGCCAGGCACACCTCAGACACTGCCAGGTACACCTTGGGCACTCCCAGGTACACCTCAGACACTCCAAGGTGCTCCTCTGACACTCCCAAGTGCACCTCTGACATTCAGGCACACCTCTGACACTCCCAGGTACCTCAGACACTCCCAGGTACACCGTGACACTCCCAGGTACACCTCTGCGCCTCCCTGGTACACCTCAGACACTTCTGGGTACACCTCTCACACTCACAGGTACTCACACACCCAGGTATTCCTGTGACACTCCATGGTATTTCTCTGACACTCCATGTACACCTCCAGACACTCCCAGGTACACCTCCTGACACTCCCAGGTACTCAGCTGGCCTCCCTGGTACACCACCGAGCACTCCCAGGGACACCTAAGACCCTCCCACGTGCTCCTTCACACTCACAGGTACACCTCAGACACTCCCAGGTACACCCCAGACTCTCCCAGGTACCTTCTCACACTCTCAGGTACACCTCCGACACCCAAGTTACACCTCTGCACTCCGGTACACCTCTGACTCTCCCAGGTACATCTGACACTCAAGAGAATACATTTGACGCTCCCAGGGACTCCACTGACATTCCCTGGTGACTCCTGACTCTCCCAGGTACACCGCTGACACTGCCAGGCCTCCGACACTCCCAGGCACCTCCGACCTCCCAGGTACACTTCTGCATCCCAGGTACACCTCCGACACTCCCAGGTACACCTCCTACACTCCCAGGTACACCTCTGACACTCCATGGTACACCTCTGACACTCCCAGGTACACCTCTGACTCCCAGGTACACCCCAGACACTCCCAGGTACATCTGTGACCTCCCAGGTACACCTTTGGCACTCTCTGGTACATCTCTGACACTTCCACCTCTGGCCTCCCAGGCCTCTGACACTCTCAGTACGCATCCGGCTCTCCCAGATACTCCTCTGACACTCCCAGGTACACCTCTGACCTCCCAGGTACCTCTCACCTCCCAGGTACTCCTGGCCTCCTCCGGTACTCCTCTGTCACTCCTGATACACCTCCTAACACTCCCAGGTACACCGGTGACACTCCCAGGCACACCATGACACAGCCAGGTACACTTGAACACTGCCAGGTACTCTGACCTCCCAGGTACTCAGGCACTCCTGGTTGTCCCTGATGCTCCCAGGTACACCTCTGACACTCCCAGGTACACCTGGGGACTTGGGCTGTAAGACACTCCCAGGTTACACCCCAGACACTCCCAGGTACACCCAGGCACTCTCAGTGCCGTCCACTTCCAGATACACCTCTGGCACTCCAGGTACATCTCTGACACTCCCAGGTACACCTCTGACTCCCAGGTACACATCTGACCTCCTAGGTGCTCCTCTGTCACTCCCTGATGCACCTCCTAACACTCCCAGGTACACCGCTGACACTCACAGGTACACCGATGACACTGCCAGGTACCTCAGACACTGCCAGGCACACCTCAGACACTCCCAGGTACACCATGACACTCCCAGGTACACCTCTGACACTCCCAAGTACATCTGACACTCCCAGGTACACCTCCGACCTCCCAGGAACACCTAAGACACTCCCAGGCACTTCTCACGCTCCCAGGTACACCTCCGACACCCCAGGTACAACTCCGACTCTCCCCAGGTAAACCTCCCATGCTCCTAAAGGCACACCTCGACACTCCCAGGTACACCTCTGACCTCCTAGGTATTCCTCCTTGCTGCACCTCTGCCTCCCAAGTACACCTCAGACCTCCCCCTTACAGCTCTGACCTCCCAGGTACCTCTTTCCTCCCTGGTTCCTTGTCAGCCTCCCAGGTACAACTCAGACAATCCCAGGTACACCTCTGACACTCCCAGGTACACCTCAGACACTCTAGGTACACCTCTAACACTCCCAGGCACACCTCTGACAATCCTAGGTACACCGTGACACTGCCAGGTACACCTCTGACACTCCATTTACCTCTGACCTCCCAGGTACACCTCCCTCCCAGGTACTCACTGACCTCCCTGGTACACCCCTGACCTCCCAGGTACACCTCTGACACTCCCAGGTTTTGACCAACCTCCCAGGTACACCTCAGACCTCCCAGGTACTCCCCAGTCACTCCCAGGCCATTCTCACACTCTCAGGTACGCCTCCACACTGGTACACCTCTGACACTTCCAGGTACACCTCTGACACTCCAGGTATGCCTTTGACACTCCCAGGTACATCCTTTGACACTCCCAGGTACTCACGCAGCCTCCCAGGTACACCACCGACACTCCCAGGTACCTCGGCCTCCCAGGTACACCTCCGACACTCCCAGGTACCTCTGACCTCCAGGTATACCTCCGGCCTCCCAAGTACACCTCCCGCCAGGTAAACCTCCGACACTCCCAGGTACACTTCTCCTCAGGTACACCTCCGACCTCCCAGGTACACCTCTGACATGGGTGTCCTGACACTCCAGGTACATCTCTGACACTCCCAGGTACACCTCCGACACTCCCAGGTACACCTCTGACACTCTTTGGTACACCTCTGAGCACAGGTACCTCTGACACTCAGGTACCTCGATACTCTCAGTACACGTCTGCTCCCAGGTACTCCTGGCATTCCTGGTACACCTCTGACACTCCCAGGTACACGTCCGAAACCTCCCAGATACCTCTGACACTCCCAGGTAAACATCTGAGCTCCAGTGCACCTCGGCCTCCCAGTGCTCCTGGCACTCCCTGGTACAGCCTCCCAGGTACACCTCTGACTCCCAGGTACCTTTGACCTCCCAGGTACACCTCAGACACTCCCAGGTACTCCCAGTCACTCCCAGGTACAATTCTCACACTCTGGTACGCCTCCGACACTACTGGGTACACCTCTGACACTCCCAGGTACCTCTGACCTCCCAGGTATACCTTTGACCTCCCAGGTACATCCTTTGACACTCCGTGCTCACCCCAGCACTCCCAGGTACCTCCGACACTCCCAGGTCCTCTGAGCTCCCAGGTACACCTCCGACCTCCCAGGTACCTCAGGCACTCCCAGGTACACCTCCGACACTCCCAGTACCTCCGACACTCCCAGGTACACCTCCGGCACTCCCAGTTCCACTTCTCCCACCTCCCAGGTACACCTCCGACATGGTACACCTCTGAGCTGCCAGGTACATCTCTGACACTCCAGGTACATCTCTGGCCTCCCAGGTACACCTCCGACCTCCCAGGTACACCTCTGACACTCTCTGGTACACTCTGCCTCTTAGGTGCTCCTCTGTCACTCCTGATACACCTCTAACACTCCCAGATACACCGGTGACACTCCCAGGTACACCGCTGACCTCTCAGGTACACTTCAGACACTGCCAAGTACACCTCAGACACTCCCAGGTACACCTCTGACCTCCCAGGTACACCTCAGACACTCCCTGGTACACCCCGGCACTCCCAGGTACCTCTCTAACCTCCCAGGTACACCCCAGGCACTCCCAGGTACACGTCCATGCTTCCAGATACCTCCCAACCTTGCTCCCAGGTACATCTCTCACACTCCCAGGTACACCTCCGATACTCCCAGGTACACCTCTGACACTCCCAGGTACACATCGGCCTCCTGGGTGCTCTGTCACTCCTGATACACCTCTAACACTCCAGGTACACCACTGACACTCCCAGGTACACCACTGACACTGCCAGGTACACCTCAGACACTGCCAGGCACACCTCCAGACACTGCCGGTACACCTTAGACACTCCCAGGTACACCTCAGAGCCTCAGGGGCTCCTCTGACACTCCCAAGTGCACCTCTGACATTCAGGCACACCTCTGACACTCCCAGGTACACCTCAGACACTCCAGTACACCGCCGACACTCCAGGTACACCTCTGACACTCCCTGGTACCACCTCAGACACTTCTAGTACACCTCTCCCTCGCAGGTACACCTCTCCACCCAAGTACTCTGCCCGGCACTCCCTTGGTATTTCTCTGACACTCCATGTACACCTCCGGCCTCCCAGGTACACCTCTGGCTTGCTCCCAGGTACTCAGCAGCACTCCCTGGTACACCACCAGCACTCCCAGGTACACCTAAAGACACTCCCACGTACTCCTTCGACACTCACAGGTACACCTCCTTGAACCTCCCCGTTACCCCAGACTCTCCCAGGCCACTTCTCACACTCTCACGTTACACCTCCGACACACCCAGGTACACCTCTGGCCTCCAGGTACACCTCTGGCTCTCCCAGGTGCATCTCTGACCTCCCAAGTATACATTTTGATGCTCAGGGAGACTCCCGCAACCATTCCTAGTAACCTCTGGCCTCCCAGGTACACCACCCAGCACTGCCAGGTACACCTCCATTTACTCCCAGGAACACCTCCGCTTGCTCCAGGTACACTTCTCACCTCCAGGTACACCTCCGACACTCCCAGGTACACCTCCTACACTCCCAGGTACACCTCTGACACTCATGGTTCCTCTGACACTCCCAGGTACACCTCTGACTCCCAGGTACACCCCAGACACTCCCAGGTACATCTACTGACACTCCCAGGTACACCTTTGACACTCTCTGGTACACCTCTGACACTTGGGTACCTCCTGACACTCCCAGGTACACCTCTGACACTCTCAGGTACGTCCGACACTCCCAGATACTCCTCTGACACTCCCAGGTACACCTCCTGGCCTCCAGGTACACCTCTGAGCCTCCCAGGTACTCCACTGACCTCCTCGGTACTCCTCTGTCCTCCTGATACCTCTAACACTCCCAGGTACACCAGTGACACTCCAGGTACACCATGGCACAGCCAGAGTGCCGCTTCCAGACACTGCCAGGCACCTCCTGACACTCCCAGGTACACACCTCCAGACACTCCCTGGTACCCCTAAGCACTCCCAGGTACACCTCTGACACTCCCAGTACACCTCTGAGACTTCCAGTACACCTTGAACCTCCCAGGTTACACCCCAGACACTCTGCAGGTACACCCCAGGCATCTCAGGTACACGTCCAGCTTGCTTCAGATACCTCTGACACTCCCAGGTGCATCTCTGGCCTCCCAGGTACCTCTGACACTCCCAGGTACACATCTGACTTGCTCCCTAGGTACTCCTCTGTCCTCCCTGATACACCTCAACCTCCCAGGTACACCGCTGACACTCCTGGGTACACCATGACACTGCCAGGTACACACCTCAGACACTGCCAGGCTGCCTCAGACACTGTGGTGCCTGTAGACACTCCCAGGTACACCTCAGACACTCCAGGTGCTCCTCTGACCTCCCAAGTGCACCTCTGACACTACCAGAGCACACCTCTGGCCACTCTCCCAGGTACACCTCAGACACTCCCAGGTACACCTTCAACACTCCCAGTACACCTCTGGCCTCCCAGTATTACACCTCTGGCTTGCTCCCAGGTACACCTCCCGGCCTCCCAGGTACAACTCCGGCTCTCCCAGGTAAACCTCCCGTGCTCCTAAAGTACACCTCTGGCCTCCCAGGAACACCTCTGGCCTCCCTAGGTGTTCGTCTGGCCTCCCTGAGCCTCCTCTGACACTCACAAGTACACCTCAGACACTCCCCCTCCCACACCTCTGCACCTCTCTTGCTCCCAAACTCCTGACAATCCCTAGGTACTCCGCTGACACTGCCAGGTACACCTCTGACACTCCATTTACACCTCTGACCTCCCAGGTACACCTCCTGTGCTCCCAGGTACTCCACTGACAGTCCCTGGTACCTGACTGCTCCCAGGTACACCTGTACTCCCAGGTACACCTTTGACCTCTCCCAGGTACACCTCAGGCACTCCCAGGTACTCCCAGTCACTCCCAGGTACAATTCTCCACACTCTCAGGTACGCCTCCGGCTTACTAACAGGTACACCTCTGACCTCCCAGGTACCTCTGACCTCCCAGGTATACGTTGGCTCCCAGGTACATGCTTTGACCTCCCAGGTACTCCCACAGCCTCCCAGGTACCTCCGACACTCCCAGGTACACCTCTGACCTCCCAGGTACACCTCCGACCTCCCAGTACCTCCCAGCACTCCCAGGTACCTCCGGCACCAAGTACACCTCCGACACTCCCAGGTACCTCCGACACTCCCAGGTACACTTCTCACACTCCCAGGTACACCTCCGACATCTCCAGGTACACCTCTCAGCCGCCCAGTACATCTCTGACACTCCAAGGTACATCTCTACACTCCCAGGTACACCTCCGACACTCCCAGGTACACCTCCTGACACTCTTTGGTACACCTCTGACACACCCAGGTACACCTCCTGACACTCCCAGGTACCTCTGATACTCTCAGGTACACGTCTGACACTCCCAGTTACTCCACTGACATTCCCTGGTACCTCAGCACTCCCAGTACCACGTCCGACACTCCCAGATACACCTCTGACACTCCCAGGTAAACCTCACGAACTCCCAGGTCACCTCTGCCTCCCAGGTACTCACAGCATTCCCTGGTACAACACCTGGCCTCCCAGTTACCTCTGCACTCCCAGGTACACTGCAGACACTCCCAGTTACGCTTCTCACACTCCCAGGTACACCTCTGACACTCTTGGTGCTCCTCTGTGCACTCCTGATGCACCTCTAACCTCCCAGATACACCGATGACTTCTCCCAGGTACACCACTGAACCTGCCAGGTACACTTCAGACACTGCCAAGTACACCTCCGACACTCCCAGGTACACCTCTGACACTCCCAGGTACACCTCAGACACTCCCTGGTACACCCCTGACACTCCCAGGTACACCTCTGACACTCCCAGGTACACCCCAGGCACTCCCAGGTACACGTCCAACACTTCCAGATACACCTCTGACACTCCCAGGTACATCTCTCACACTCCCAGGTACACCTCTGACACTCCCAGGTACACCTCTGCACTCCCAGGTACACCTCCGATACTCCCAGGTACACCTCTGACACTCCCAGGTACACATCTGACACTCCTAGGTACTCTGTCACTCCCTGATACACCTCTACCTCCCAGGTACACCGCTGAGCACTCCCAGGTACACCGCTGACACTGCCAGGTACACCTCCAGACACTGCCAGGCACACCTCCAGACACTGCCAGGTACACCTTGAACACTCCCAGGTACACCTCAGACACTCCAAGGTGCTCCTCTGACACTCCCAAGTGCACCTCTGACATTCAGGCACCTCTCAGCCTCCCAGTGCACCTCAGACACTCCCAGGTACACCGCTGACACTCCCAGGTACACTTCTGATGCTCCCGTGCACCTCTGACACTCCCAGGTACACATCTGACCTCCTAGGTGCTCCTCTGTCACTCCTGATACCTCTAACACTCCCAGGCACACCATGGCCTCCCAGGTACACCGCTGACACTGCCAGGTACACCTCAGACACTGTCAGACACCTCGAACACTGCCAGGTACACCTTAGACCTCCCAGGTACACCTCAGACACTCCAGGTGCTCCTCTGACACTCCCGTGCACCTCTGACATTCAGGCACACCTCTGAGCACTCCCAGGGACACCTCAGACCTCCCAGTACACCGCTGACACTCCAGGTACACCTCTGACACTCCCTGGTACACCTCAGACACTTCTAGGTACACCTCTCACCTCACAGGTACACCTCTCACACCCAGGTACTCCTGTGACACTCCCTGGTATTTCTCTGACACTCCATGTACCTCCGACACTCCCAGGTACACCTCTGACACTCCCAGTACTCCTTTGACACTCCCTGGTACCACACAACCTCCCAGGTACACCTATGACACTCCCCACGAACTCCTTCGACACTCACAGGTACACCAGACACTCCCAGGTACCCCCAGACTCTCAGGTACACTTCTCACACTCTCAGGTACACCTCCGACTCACAGTACACCTCTGCCTCCCGGGTACACCTCTGGCTCTCCCAGGTACATCTCTGACCTCCCAAGTATACATTTGACACTCCCGGGCTCTCCCAGCATTCCTGGTAACCTCTGTCACTCCCAGGTACAGCTGACACTGCCAGGTACACCTCCAGCCTCCAGGTACACCTCCGACACTCCCAGGTACCTTCTCCACTCCCAGGTACACCTCCGACACTCCCAGGTACACCTCTTACACTCCCAGGTACCTCTGACCTCCATGGTGCACCTCTGACACTCCCAGGTACCTCTGACACTCCCAGGTACCCAGACCTCCCAGGTACATCCGACACTCCCAGGTACACCACTGCTTCTCTGGTACACCTCTGACACTTCCAGGTACCTCCTGACCTCCCAGGTACACCTCTGACACTCTCAGGTACGCGTCCGTCCTCCAGATGCTCTCCTGACACTCCCAGGTACCTCTGACACTCCCAGGTACCTCTGACACTCCAGGTACTCACTGACATTCCTCGGTACTCCTCTGTCCTCCTGATACCTCTAACACTCCCAGGTACAGGTGACACTCCCAGGTACACCGCTGACACAGAGTGCACTTCAGACACTGCCAGGTACACCTCTGACCTCCCAGGTACCTCAGACACTCCCTGGTACACCCTGACACTCCCAGGTACACCTCTGACACTCCCAGGTACACCTCTGAGACTTCCAGGTACCTTGAGCATCCAGGGTTTTTAGACATAGGTACACCCCAGGCACTCTCAGGTACCGTCCAACACTTCCAGTCACCTCTGACACTCCCAGGTACATCTCTGAGCACTCCCAGGTACACCTCTGACCTCCCAGGTACACATCTGACCTCCTAGGTGCTCTCTGTCCTCCCTGATAAACCTCTTGCTCCCAGGTACCTGCTTACGACACTCCTGGGTACACCGCTGACACTGCCAGGTACACCTGAACACTGCCAGGCACACCTCAGACACTGCCAGGTACACCTTGAGCCTCCCAGGCCTCAGACTCCCAGGTGCTCCTCTGACACTCCCAAGTGCACCTCTGACACTACCAGGCACACCTCTGACACTCCCAGGTACACCTCAGACACTCCCAGGTACACCGTGACACTCCCGAATACACCTCTGACACTCCCAAGTACCTCTGGCACTCCCAGGTACACCTCCGACACTCCCAGGTACACCTAAGACACTCCCAGGAACACTTCTCACGCTCCCAGGTGCACACCTCCGACACTCCCAGGTACAACTCCGACTCTCCCAGGTAAACCTCCGATGCTCCTAAGTACACCTCTGACGCTCCCAGGTACACCTCTGACACTCTGGGTATTCGTCTGACCTCCTGGTACACCCCGGCCACTCTAAGTACACCTCAGACGCCACCTCTAACACCTCCTAACACTCCCAGGCACACCTCTGACAATCTAGGTACACCGCTGACACTGCCAGGTACACCTCTGACACTCCCATTTACACCTCTGACATCCCAGGTACACCTCTGACACTCCCAGGTACTCCACTGACACTCCCTGGTACACCCCTGACCTCCCAGGTACCTCTGACACTCCCAGGTACACCTTGTACTCCCAGGTACACCTCAGACCTCCCGGTACTCCCCAGTCACTCCCAGGTACAATTCTCACACTCTCCAGGTACGCCTCCGACACTAACAGGTACACCTCTGACCTCCCAGGTACACCTCTGACACTCCCAGGTATCGTTTGACACTCCCAGGTACATCCTTTGACACTCCCAGGTACTCACCTGACACTCCCAGGTACACCTCCGACATGTCCCAGGTACCTCTGGCACTCCCAGGTACACCTCGACCTCCCAGGTACCTCTCAGGCATTCCCAGGTACCTCCGACACTCCCAGGTACACCTCTGACACTCTTTGGTACACCTCTGACACCCAGGTACACCTCTGACTCCCAGGTACACTCTGATACTCTCAGGTACACGTCTGACACTCCCAGGTACTCCACTGACATTCCCTGGTACCTCGACACTCCAGGTACACGTCCGACACTCCCAGATACACCTCTCAGCACTCCCAGGTAAACCTCTGAAACTCCCAGGTACACCACTGATACTGCCAGGTACACTTCGAACACTGCCAAGTACACCTCCGACCTCCCAGGTACTCTGACCTCCCAGGTACACCTCAGACACTCCCTGGTACACCTGACACTCCCAGGTACACCTCTGACACTCCCAGGTACACCCCAGGCACTCCAGAGGTACACGTCCCAGCACTTCAGATACCTCCCAACCTCCCAGGTACATCTCCACACTCCCAGGTACACCTCCCAACACTCCCAGAGTACCACCTCCTGGCTTGCACTCCCAGGCCCATCCCACGTCTCCCAGGTACACCTCCTGACACTCCCAGGTACATCGACACTCCTGGTGCTCCTCTGTCACTCCCTGACCCCTCTAACACTCCCAGGTACACCTTGTTTCAGTACACCGCCCCAGCACTGCCAGGTACACCTCCAGACACTGCCAGGCACACCTCGGAACTGCTGCCAGGTACATGAACACTCCCACAGGTACACCTCAGACACTCAAGGTTGCTCCTCTGACACTCCCAAGTGCACCTCCTGACATTCAAGCACACCTCTGACACTCCAGGCCACCTCAGACACTCCCAGGTACACCGCCAGCACTCCCAGGTACACCTCTGACACTCCCTGGTACACCTCAGACACTTCCCTGGGTACACCTCTCCCACACTCCCACAGGTACACCTCTCACACACCCAGGTAATCCTGCTTGGCCTCCCTGAGCATTCTCTGACGCTCCAGCCTTGCACCTCCGGCCTCCCAGGTACCTCTGGCTTGCTCCCAGGTACTCAGCTGACACTGGTACCACTGGCCTCCCCAGGTACACCTATGACACTCCCACGAACTCCTTCGTGCCTCACAGGTACCTCAGACCTCCCAGGTACACCCCAGACTCTCCCAGGTACGCTTCTCACACTCTCAGGTCCTCCGACACACCAGGTACACCTCCTGACCTCCCGGGTACCTCTGACTCTCCCAGGTACATCTGAGCACTCCCAGGTATACATTTGACACTCCCAGGGCCTCCACTGACGTTCCTGGTAACCTCTGACACTCCCAGGGTACACCGCTGACACTGCCAGGTACCTCCTGACCTCCCAGGTACACCTCCGGCTTGCTCCCAGTGCACTTCTCACACTCCCAGGAACACCTCCGGCCTCCCAGGTACACCTCTTACACTCCCAGGTACACCTCCCCAGTGACACTCCATGTTTTACCTCCTGACACTCCCAGGTACACCTCTGACACTGAGTACACCCCCAGACACTCCAGGTACATCTACATTGCCTCCCAGGTACCTTTGACCTCTCTGGTACACCTCTGACACTTCAGGTGGTACACCTCTGACTTGCTCCCAGGTACACCTCTGACACTTTCTCAGGTACACGTCCGACTTACTCCCAGATACTCTCTCGGCCTCCCAGGTACACCTCCTGACTTGCTCCCAGGTACACACCTCTGACACTCCCAGTACTCCACTGGCCTCCTCGGTACTCCTCTCTGTCACTCCTGATACACCTCTAACACTCCGGGTACCCCACCATTCGGCTTGGCCTCTGAGGGTACCTGCTTCAACCTGACAGGTACCCTTCGAACACCTTGGTACACCTCTGACACTCCCAGGTACACCTCAGACGCTCCTGGTACACCCCTGACCTCCCAGGTACACCTCTGACACTCTGAGGTACACCTCTGGGTTTCCAGGTACCTGTGGAACACTCGATTTGAACACTCCAAGGTACACCCAGGCACTCTGGTACACGTCCAACTTGCTTCCAGGCCACCTCTGGCCTCCCAGGTGCATCTCTGACACTCCCCATGTACCTGCAACACTCCCCCCCTCCCAGGTACTCCACTGACACTCCCAGGTACACCTCCGACACTCCTAGGTACACCTCTGACACTCCCAGGTACCTCCGACACTCCCAGGTACACCTCCTGACACTCCCAGGTACACCTCCGGCCTCCCAAGTACACCTCCGACACTCCCAGGTACACCTCGACCTCCCAGGTACACTTCTCCACCTCCCAGGTACACCTCCGACACTCCCAGGTACACCTCTGACACGGGTATCTCTCTGACACTCAAGGTACATCTCTGACACACCCAGGTACACCTCCGACACTCCCAGGTACACCTTTGACACTCTCTGGTACCTCTGACACTCCCAGGTACACCTCTGACACTCCCAGGTACACCTCTGACACTCTCAGGTACGCGTCCGACACTCCCAGGTGCTTCTCTGACACTCCCAGGTACACCTCTGACACTCCCAGGTACACCGCTGACACTCCTGGTACACCCGCTGACACTGCCAGGTACACCTCAGACACTGCCAGGCACACCTCAGACACTGCCAGGTACACCTTAGACACTCCCAGGTACCTCAGACACTCCAAGGTGCTCCTCTGACACTCCCAAGTGCACCTCTGACACTACCAGGCACACCTCTGACACTCCCAGGTACACCTCAGACACTCCCAGGTACACCGCTGACCTCCCAGGTACACCTCTGACCTCCCAAGTACACCTCTGACACTCCCAGGTGCACCTCCGACACTCCCAGGTACACCTAAGACACTCCCAGAGCACTTCTCGCTCCCAGGTACACCTCGACACTCCCAGGTACACCTCTAGCACTCCTAGGTATTCCTCTGACACTCCCTGGTACACCTCTGACACTCACAAGTACACCTCGAACCTCCCCTTACACCTCTGACACTCCCAGGTACACCTCTGTCCTCCCCTGGTTCGCCCTTGACACTCCCAGGTACAACTCAGACAATCCCAGGTACCTCTGACACTCCAGGTACACCTCAGACACTCCTAGGTACCTCTAACACTCCCATGCACACCTCTGACAATCCTAGGTACACCGCTAGCACCGCCAGGTACACCTCTGACACTCCATTTACACCTCTGACACTCCCAGGTACCTCTGACACTCCCAGGTATTCCACCTGACACTCCCTGTTACACCCCTGACACTCCCAGGTGCACCTCTGACACTCCCAGGTACACCTTTGACCTCCAGGTACACCTCAGACATCCAGGTACTCCCCAGTCACTCCCAGGTACAATTCTCCTCTCAGGTACGCCTCCGACACTAACAGGTACACCTCTGACACTCCCAGGTACACCTCTGGAACCTCCCAGGTATACCTTGACACTCCCAGGTACATCCTTTGACACTCCCAGGTACTCACTGACACTCCCAGGTACACCTCCGACACTCCCAGGTACCTCTGACACTCCCAGGTACTCCTCAGACTCCCTGGTACCCCTGACACTCCCAGGTACACCTCTGACACTCCCAGGTACCCCCGGCACTCCCAGGTACCGTCCAACACTTCCAGATACACCTCTGACACTCCCAGGTACATCTCTCTCACACTCCAGGTTTCCTCCTGACACTCCCAGGTTCACCTCTGACACTCCCAGGTACCTCCGCTCCCAGTTACACCTCTGACACTCCCAGGTACACATCTGACACTCTGGGTGCTCCTCTGTCAATCCCTGATACACCTCTAACACTCCCAGGTACACCGCCGAGACTCCCAGGTACACCGCTGACACTGCCAGGTACACCTCAGACACTGCCAGGCACACCTCAGGACACTGCCAGGTACACCTTGGACACTCCCAGGTACACCTCAGACACTCCAAGGTGCTCCTCTGACTCTCCCAAGTGCACCTCTGACACTCTCAGGCACACCTCTGACACTCCCAGGTACACCTCAGACACTCCCAGGTACACCGCTGACCTCCCAGGTACCTCTGACACTCCCTGGTACACCTCAGACACTTCTGGGTACACCTCTCACACTCGCAGGTACACCTCTCCACAACCTCTGACTTGCTCCCAGGTACACCTCTGATACTCTCAGGTACACGTCTGACACTCCCAGGTACTCCACTGACATTCCTAGTACACCTCTGACCTCCCCACTAACAGGTACACCTCCTACACTCCCGCACACCTCTGACACTCCCAGGTATACCTTTGACACTCCCAGGTACATCCTTTGACACTCCCAGGTACTCCACTGACACCCCAGGTACACTCTCCTTGGACACTCCCAGGTACACCTCCGACACTCCCAGGTACACTGACACTCCCAGGTACACCTCTGACACTTGCACACCTGACACTCCCAGGTACACCTCCGACACTCCCAGGTACACCTCTGATACTCTCAGGTACGACCTCTGACACTCCCATGTACTCACTGACATTCCCTGGTACACCTCTGACACTCCCAGGACACCTCTGACACTCCCAGATACCTCTGACACTCCCAGGTAAACTCTGGAAACTCCCAGGTACACCTCAGACACTTGCACTCACTGACACTCCCTGGTACACTCCTGACACTCCCAGTTACACCTCTGACACTCCCAGGTACACCTCGACACTCCAGTTGCACCTCTCACACTCCCAGGTACACCGACACTCCCTAGGTACTCCTCTGTCACCCCTGGTACACCTCTGACACTCCCAGGCACACTCCGTGACACTCCCAGGTACACCTCAGACACTGCCAGGTACACTCAGACTCTGCCAGGCACCTCCCGACACTCCCAGGTACACCTCTGACACTCCCAGGTACACCTCAGACACTCCCTGGTACACCCTGACACTCCCAGGCACCCCTGACACTCCCAGGTACACCAGACACTCCCAGGTACACCTCCTGACACTCCCTGGTACACCTCTGACACTTCTAGGTACACCTCTCACACTCCCAGGTACCTCTTTGACCTCCCGGTACATCTCTGACACTCCCAGGTACACCTGACACTCCAGGTACTCCTCAGACACCCCAGGTACACCTCTGACACCTCCCCGGTACACCTAAGACACTCCCAGGTACACCTCTGGACACTCCCAGGCACCTCTGACACTCCCAGGTACACCTCTGACACTCCCAGGTACACCTCCTCACACTCCAGGTACACCTGTGACACCCTGGTTCTCCTGTGACACTCCTGGCACTCCTCTGACACTCCCAGGCACAGCCTCTGACACCCCAGGTACACTCCTGAGACATCCCAGGTACACTCTGACACTCCTAGGTACACCTTTCTGACACTCCCAGGTACACCTCTGACACTCCCAGGTACACTCAGACACTCCCAGGTACACCTCTGACACTCCCAGGTACACCTCTTTCACCCCCTGGTACTCCTCTGTCACTCCCCAGGTACACCAGACACCCCAGGTACACCTCTGACACTCCCAGGTACACCTCTGACACTCCCTGGTACACCTCAAGTCACTTCTAGGTACCTCTCACTGCAGGTACACCTCTGACACTCCCAGGCACACCTGTGAAACTTCCTGGTACTCCTCTGACACTCCCAGGTACACCCAGACACCCCACTCCTCAGACACCCCAGTGCCACCTCTGACACTTCCAGGTACACCTCTGACACTGCCAGGTACATCTCTGACATTCCTGCAGCACCTCTGACACTCCCAGGACACCTCTGACACTCCCAGGTACTCCTCTGACACTCCCTGGTACACCCCTGACACCCCAGGTACACCCTCTGACACTGCCAGGTACACCCAGACACTGCCAGGCACACCTCAGACACTGCCAGGTACATCTTGACTCCCAGGTACACCTCAGACTCCCAAGGTGCTCCTCTGGCACTCCCAAGTGCACCTCTGACACTCCCAGGCACACCTCTGGACACTCCCAGGTACACCTCTAGACACTCCCAGGTAACCTGACACTCCCAGGTACACCTCTGACACTCCCAGGTACACCTCGACACTCCAGTACACCTTCTGACACTCCAGGTACACCTCTGACACTCCCAGGTACCCTCTGACACTTGCACACTCCTGACACCCTGCACAACCCCTGACACCTGTGCACCCAAACTGACACTCTGGCACACCACCGACTAACTTACACACCCATGAGCCACTCCCCACGCACTCCCTTCTCGACACTCATAAGCACACCCCAGACGCACACCTCTGACACCTGCACACCTCTGGTTCTAACATCTCTGACAACCCCAAGCATACATTTGACACTCCCAGGACTCCACTGACATTCCCCTGGCAATCCTGGGACACTCCCAGGCACACTTCTCACACTCCCCAGGTACCTCCTATTAATTCCAGGCACACCTCTTGGACACCCTGAGGGTATTGTATCTCTGACACCATGGTACACCTCTGACACCCCAGGCATGCACACCCCAGACACTCCCCAGGCACATTCACGATAATTCCCAGGCACCCCTTGACACCTCTGCACACCTCTGACACTTCCAGGCACACCCTCTGACACCCAGGCACACCTCTGACACTCCCCAGGCACGTCCGACACTCCCAGACACTCCTCTGACACCCCCAGGCACACCCTCCTGACACTCCCAGCTACACCTCTGACACTCCCAGGCACTCCACTGACACCTCGGCACTCCCTGTCACTCCCTGATACACCCCACCCCAGGCACACCGGTGACACCCCAGGCACACCGCTGACACAGCCAGGCACACTTCAGACACTGCCAGGCACACACCTCCTGACACACCCCCAGGCACACCCTGACACCCCAGGCACACCCCAGACACTCCCCTGGTACCCCCTGACACCCCAGGCACACCTCCTCCTGACACTCCCAGGCACACCTCCTCTGAGACTTCCAGGCACACCTTAGACACTCCCCAGGTTGCCACCCCAGACACTCCCCAGGCACACCCCTGGTGGGCACTCCTGGTGCACACGTCCAACACTTCCAGATACACTCTGACACTCCCAGGGTACATCTCTGGACACCTATAAGTACACCTCTGACACTCCCAGGTACACATCTGACACCTAGGTACTCCTCTCATCACTCCCTGATACACCTCTAACACACCCAGGTACACTGACACCACAGGCACACCGCTGACACCGCCAGGCACACCCTGAAGTCACTGCCAGGCACACCTCAGACACTGCCAGGCACACCTAGACACCCAGGCACACCCTGCAGACACCCAAAGGTGCACCCCTGACACTCCCCAAGTGCACCCCCCTGACACCACCAGGCTCACCTCTGACACTCCCCAGGCACACCCCAGACACCCCAGGCACACCCTGCTGACACTCCCAGGCACACCTCTCTGACACTCCCAAGCACACCTCTGACACTCCCAGGTACACCTCCGACACTCCCCAGGCACACCTAAGAGACCCCCAGAAACACTCTCACGCCCAGGCACACCTGACACTCCCAGGTACAACCTGACCTCCCAGGTAAACCTCCTGATACTCCTAAGCACACGTTCTGACACTCCTGGTGTTGCCCACCTCTGGACACCCTAGGTGGTTCTCTGACACCCTGGCACACCTCCTGCTGACACCACAAGTGCCACCCCCAGACACTTCACACCTCTGACACTCCCAGGTCCACCTCCTGTCACCCCCTGGTCTGCCCTGACACCCCAGGCACAGCCCAGACAGTCCCAGGCACACTCCCTGACACCCTTAAGGCACACCCCAGACACCCTAGGCACACCCCCACCACTCTACACACCTCCAACCTAGGCACACCGGCTGACACCGCCAAGTACCAACCTGACTCCACTCCACAACCTGACTAACTTGCTAAGCACACCTCCCTGACACCTGCTACACCCACCTGACCCTGTCACTAACTCTGACCACCTCATGTACCACCCCTGACACTCTGGTGTTGTCATCTTGACTAACTTGCACACCCTTGTGCACTCCCCAGGCACTCCCCAGTCACCCCAGCAGGCACAATTCCCCACACTCTCAGGTACGCCTCCCATACCAACAGGCACACCTCTCTGACACCCCGGCACACCCTCTGACACTCCCCAGGCATACCTTGACACTCCCAGGCACATCCCTTGACACTCCAGGCACATCCTTGACACCCCAGGCACTCCACTGACATCCCAGGCACACCTCCGACACCCCAGGCACACCTCTGACACTCCCCAGGCACACCTGACACCCCAGGCACACCTCTGACACCCCAGGCACACCTCCGACACTCCCAAGCACACCTCCGACACTCCCCAGGACACACCTTGCCCACCCAGGCACACTTCACACCCCAGGCACACCTCGACACCCCAGGCACACCTCTGCACGCCCAGGCACATCCTGACACCTGCTGCACATCTCTGACACACCCAGGCACACCTGACACCCCAGGCACACCTCTGACACTCTGCACACCTCTGACACCCCTGGCACACCTCTGACACCCCAGGCACACCTCTGATACTCCCCAGGCACACGTCTGACACTCCCAGGTACCCACTGACATTCCTGGCACACTCTGACACTCCCAGGACACGTCCGACACTCCCAGATACACCTCTGACACCCCAGGTAAACCTCTGAAACCCCCAGGTACACCTCTGACACCCCAGGTACTCCACTGACACTCCCTGGTACAACACCTGACACCCCAGTCACACCTCTGACACCCCAGGCACACTGCAGACACTCCCAGTTACACTTCTCACACTCCCAGGCACACCTCTCTGACACCCTAGGCACCTCTGTCACTCCCCTGATACACCTCTAACACTCCCAGAGACACACCGGTGACACTAGGCACACCGCTGACACTGCCAGGCACACTCAGACACTGCCATCTCCGAAACCCCAGGCACACTCTGACACTCAAGTACACCTCAGACACTCCTGGTACACCCCTGACACTGGTGGCACACCTCTGAACCCCCAGCACACCTCAGACACTCCCCAGGCACACCCTGACACTTCCAGGCACACCAGACACTCCCTGGTACACCCTCAGACACTCAGGCACACCTCAGACACTCCCCTGGCACACCCCTGACACTCCTCCCAGGCACATCCTCAGACACCCCAGGCACACCTCAGACACCCCCAGGCACACCTCTGACACTCCCTGGCACACCCCAGTCACTCTAGGCACACCCCTCACACTCCCCAGGCACTCGCCTGAACTCCCTGGCTCTCTCTGATACTCCCAGGCACACCCCAGACACCCCACTCCCTCAGACACTCCCAGGCACACCCAAGACAATCCCAGGCACACCTCTGACATCCCCAGGCACACCGCTGACACTGCCAGGCACACCTCCCTGACATTCCCCAGGCACACCTCTCACACTCCCCAGGTTCTCCTCAGACACTCCCTGCTCCCTCCCTGTGACACTCCCCTGCACTCCTCTGACACCCCTGCACAGCCCAGACACCCAGGCACACCTCAGACAGTCCAGGCACACCTCTGACACATTCCCAAGAACACCCTGACACTCCCCAGGCACACCTCTGACACTCCCAGGCATTCCTCTGACACCCCTGGCACACCTCTGTCACTCCCCCAGGCACACCCTCAGACACCCCTGGCACACCTCTGACACTCCCCAGGCACACCCCTTCACCCCAGGTTCTCCCTGTCACCCAGGCACACCCCAGACACCCCAGGCACACCCCAGACACCCCAGGCACACCCTGACACCCCAGGCACCCCTGGCACTCCCAGGCACCTCTGTCACCCCTGATACACCTCTAACACTCCCAGGCACACCGCTGACACTCCCAGGCACACCGCCGACACCCAGGCACACCAGACACTGCCAGGCACACCCCAGACACTGCCAGGCACACACAGACACTCCCCAGGTACACCTCAGACACACCCAAGGCACCTCTGACACTCCCAGGCACACCACTGACACTCCCAGGCACACCTCTGACACTCCTATAGGCCTCTGACACTCCCAGGTACTCCTGTGAAACCCCTGGTATTTCTCTGACACTCCAGGCACACTGCTGACACTGCCAGGCACACCTCCGACACTCCCAGGCACACCTGACACTCCAGGTACACCTCACACTCCCAGGCACACCCTGATACTCAGGTACGCGTCCGACACTCCCAGATACTCCTCTGACACCCCAGGCACACCTCTGACACTAGGCACACCTCTGACACCCCAGGTACTCCACTGACACTCCCAGGTACCTCTGTCACCCCTGATACACCCCCAACACTCCCCAGGCACACCAGTGACACTCCCAGGCACAACGCTGACACAGCCAGGTACACTTCAGACACTGCCAGTACACCTGACACTCCCCAGGCACACCTCTGACATTCCCAGGTACACCTCAGACACTCCCTGGTACACCCCTGACACTCCCAGGCACACCTCTGACACTCCCCAGGCACACTGAGATTTCCAGGAACACCTCAGACACTCCCCAGGTACACCCCACACTCCCAGGCACACCCCAGGCACTTAGGTACACGTCCAACACTTCCAGATACACCTCTGACACTCTCAGGCACATCTCTGACAATCCCAGGCACACCTCTGACACTCCCCAGGCACACCTCTGACACTCCCAGGTACGCCTCCGATACCCCAGGCACATCTCTGACACCTCAGGCACATCTCTGACACCCCAGGCACACCCTCTGACACTCCCCAGGCACCTGACTCCCAGGTACACCTCCGATAATTCCCAGACACCTCTGACACCTCAGGCACATCTCTGACACTCCCAGGCACACCGCTGACACCACAGGCACACCGCTGACACTCAGGCACACCCCAGACACTGCCAGGCACACCTCAGACACTGCCAGTACACCTGACACCCCAGGTGCACCCCACACCCAAGGTGCTCCTCTGACACTCCCCAAGTGCACCTCTGACACCCCATGCACACCTCTGACACTCCCAGGCACACCTCAGACACTCCCAGGCACACCGCTGACACTCCCAGGTACACCTCTGACACCAAGCACACCCTGACACTCCCCAGGCACACCACACTCCCAGGCACACCTAAGACACCCCCAGGAACACTTCACGCTCCGGCACACCTCCGACACTCCCAGGTACAACCTGACACCCCCAGGTAAACCCGATACCCTAAGTACACCTCTGACACCCCAGGTCCACCTCTGACACTCCTAGGTATTCCTCTGACACTCCCTGGTACACCCTCTGACACCCACACCACACACTCCCCACACCATAATCCCAGGCACACCTCTTTCACCCCTGGTCCGCCCTTGACACCCCAGGTACAACTCAGACAATCCCAGGCACACCTCTGACACTCCCCAGGTACACCAGACACCCTAGGCACACCTCTAACACTCAGGCACACCTCTGACAACTTAGGTACACCGCTGACACTGCCAGGCACACCTCTGACTCTCCATTTACACCCCTGACACTCCCAGGTACACCTCTCTGACACCCCTGGCACTCCACTGACACTCTCTGTTACACCCCTGACACCCCAGGCACACCTCTGACACTCCCAGGTACACCTTGACACTCCCCAGGACACACCCCAGACACTCCCAGGTACTCCCCTGTCACCCCAGGCACAATTCCCCACACTCAGGTACGCCCCACACACAGCACACCTCTGACACTCCCTGGCACACCTCTGACACCCCAGGCATACCTTGACACCCCAGGAGTACATCCTTGACACTCCCAGGCACTCCACTGACACCCAGGCACACCTCCGACACCCGGCACACCCTGACACCCCAGGTACACCTCCGACACCCCAGGCACACCTCTGACACTCCCAGGTACACCTCCCTGACACTCCCCAAGCACACTGACACCCCAGGTACACCTCCGACACCCCAGCACACCTCACACTGCACACCTGACACTCAGTACACCTCTGGCACGCCCAGGTACATCTCTGACACCTGCTGCACACTCTGACACACCCAGGTACACCTCCGACACTCCCAGGTACACCTCTGACACTCTGTACACCTCTGACACCCCAAGTACACCTCTGACACTCCCCAGGCACACCTCTGATACCTCAGGTACACGCTCACACTCCCAGGTACCCACTGACATTCCCTGGTACACCTCTGACACTCCCAGGGACACGTCCGACACTCCCAGATACACCTCTGACACTCCCAGGTAAACCCTGAAACTCCCAGGACACCTCTGACATCCCAGGTACCCACTGACACTCCTGGCACAACACCCGACACTCCCAGTTACACCTCTGACACCCCAGGTACACTGCAGACACTCCCAGGTACACCTCTCACACTCCCTGGCACACCTCTGACTCCCAGGTACCTCTGTCACTCCCTGATACACCCCAACACTCCAGATACACCGGTGACACTCCCAGGCACACCGCTGACACTGCCAGGTACACTCCAGACACTGCCAAGCACACCTCCGAAACCCCCAGGCACACCTCTGACACTCCCCAGGCACACCTCAGACACTCCCCACACCCCTGACACCCCAGTACACCCTGACACCTGGTGCACACCTCAGACACCCCGGCACACCTCTGACACTCCAGGCACACCCCAGACACCCCTGGCACACCCCTGACACCCCAGGCACACCTCAGACACCCCTGCACACCCCTGACACCAGGCACACCCCAGACACCCCCAGGCACACCAGACACCCCCAGGCACACCTCTGACACTCCCTGGCACACCCCAGACACTTAGGCACACCTCACACTCCCAGGTACACGCCTTGAAACTCCCTGGTACTTCTCTGATACTCCCAGGTACACCTCAGACACTCCCACCTCAGACACTCCCCAGCACCCTAAGACAATCCCAGGCACACTCTGACACTCCAGGTACACACGCACACTGCTGTGCACACCTCTGACATTCCAGCACACCTCCCCACACGGTCCCTCCCTGACACCCTGGCCCTCCCTGACACTCCCTGGTACTCTGACACCCCAGCACAGCTCCAGACACAGGTACACCTCCAGACAGTCCAGGCACACCTCTGACATTCCAGGCACACCCTGACACTCCCAGGTACACCTCTGACACCCTAGGCATTCCGATGACACCCCTGGCACACCCCTGTCACCCCAGGCACACCCCAGACACTCCCAGTGCCACCTCTGACACTCCCCAGGCACACACCTCCTTTCAATTTGTTCCCCTCCTGTCACCCCAGGCACACCCCAGACACCCCAGGCACACCCCAGACACCCAGGTACACCTCCTGACACCCTGGCACACCTCAGTCACCCCAGGCACCTCCCCACACTGCAGGCACACCCCTCACACTCAGGTGGCACTCCCATGAAACCCCCTGCATTCTGACACCCCAGGCACACCCCAGACACTCGGACCCCAGACACTCCAAGGCACCCCCTGACACTCCCAGGCACACTGCTGACACTGCCAGGCACACCCCGACATTCCATGTACACCGCCGACACTCCCAGAACACCTCTGACACTGCCATGCACTCCACTGACACTCCCTGGACACACCCCTGACACTCCCCAGCATACACCCCTGACACCCCAGGCACACCTCTGACACTCCCAGGCACATCTCCGATCCCAGGTGCACACCTCTGACACTCCCAGGTGCACCTCTGGCACTCCTAGGCACCCTCTGTCACCCCCTGATACACCTCTAACACTCCCAGGCACCGCTGACACTCCCAGGTACACCGCTGACACTGCCAGCACCCAGACACTGCCAGGTACACCTCAGACACGCCAGGCACACAGACACTCCAGGTACACCTCTGACACTCCAAGGTGCACCCCTCTGACACTCCCAGGTACACCACTGACACCCAGGCATCTCTGACACCCCAGGCATACCTCTGACACCCCAGGTACTCCCTGAAACTCCCCTGCATCTCTGACACTCCCCAGGTACACCGCCGACACCGCACACCTCCGACACCCCTGACACTCCCAGGCACACTTCACACTCCCCAGGCACACCTGTGATATCCCCAGGCACACGTCCGACACCCCAGATAATCCTCCTGACACTCAGGTGCACCCCCTGACACCCCAGGCACACCTCTGACACCCCAGGCACTCCACTGACACCCTAGGCACCTCTGTCACACCCTGATACACCTCTGACACTCCCAGGCACACCCAGTGACACTCCCAGGCACACAACGCTGACACAGCCAGGCACACTCCAGACACTGCCAGGTACACCTCCGACACCCCAGGCACACCTCTGACACATTCCCAGGCACACCTTAGACACTCCCTGGCACACCCTGACACCCAGGCACACCCCGACACTCCCCAGGCACACCTCTGAGATTTGCACACCTCAGACACCCCAGGCACACCCCAGACACTCCCCAGGCACACCCCAGCACTCCCAGGCACACGTCCAACACTCCAGATACACCTCTGACACTTGCACATCTCTGACAACCTAGGTACACCTCTGACACCCCAGGTACACCCTATGAACTCCCCAGGTACGCCTCCTGATACTCCCAGGCACACCTCTGACACCTCTCAGGCACATTCTGACACTCCCAGGCACACCTCTGACACTCCCAGGCACACCTCTGACACTCCCAGGCACACTGATACTCCCCAGGCACACCCTCTGACACTCTCAGGCACATCTCTGACACTCCCAGCACACCCTGACACCACAGGCACACCGCTGACACTGCCAGGCACACACAGCACACCCCAGACACCGCCAGGTACACCCAGACACCCCAGGTGCACCCCAGACACTCCAAGGTGCCCTCTGACACTCCCGCGCACCTCTGACACTCCCATGCACACCTCTGACACTCCCCAGGCACACCCCACACTCCCCGGCCACCTCATGACACTCCCAGGTACACCTCTGACACTCCCAGGCACACCTCCAGACACTCCCAGGCACACCTAAGACACTCCCAGGAACACCTCTCACGCTCCCAGGCACACCTCCGACACTCCCAGGTACAACTCCGACACCCCAGGCAAACCTCCGATACTCCTAGGCACACCTCTGACACCCCAGGCACACCTCTGACACTCCTAGGCATTCCTCTGACACCCCTGGCACACCCTGACACCCACAAGTACACCACAGCCACCCCCCACACCCTCTGACACCCCAGGTACACCTTCACCCCTGGTCTGCCCTGACACTCCCCAGGCACACCCCAGACAATCCCCAGGCACACCTCTGACACTCCCAGGCACACCTCAGACACTCCCAGGCACACCTCTAACACTCCAAGGCACACCTCTGACAATCCCAGGCACACCGACACTGCCAGGTACACCTCTGACTCTCCATTTACACCTCTGACACTCCCAGGTACACCTCTGACACTCCCCAGGCACTCCACTGACATCTCCTGGTACACCCCTGACACTCCCAGGTACACCTCTGACACTCCCAGGCACACCTTGACACCCCAGGCACACCCCAGACACCCCAGGCACCCCAGACACCCGCAGCACACCCCACACCTCAGCACGCCTCCGACACCACAGGCACACCTCTGACACTCCCGGCACACCTCTGACACCCCCAGGCATACCCCTGACACCCCAGGCACATCCCTGACACCCCAGGCACTCCACCTGACCCAGGCACACTGACACCCCAGGCACACCTCTGACACTCGGCACACCCCTGACACCTGCTACACCTGACACCTCCAGGTACACCTGACACCTGCCACACTGACACTTGCACACCTCCGACACTGGCACACTTCTCACCCCAGGCACACCTCCGACACTCCCAGGCACACCTCTGACACGCCCAGGCACACATCTCTGACACCTGCTGCACACCTCTGACACACCCAGGTGCCACTCCCTCCCCAGGCACACCTCTGACACTCCTGGCACACCCCTGACACTCCAGGCACACCTCTGACACTCCCAGGCACACCTCTGATACCTCAGGCACGTCTGACACCCCCAGGTACTCCACTGACATTCCCTGGCACACCCCTGACACCCCAGGGACACGTCCGACACTCCCAGATACACCTCTGACACTCCCAGGTAAACCCCTGCAGGCACCCTCTGACACTCCCCAGGTACTCCACTGACACCCCTGATACAACACCTGACACTCTGTTACACACTCCTGACACCCAGGCACACCGCAGACACCCCAGACACATCTCACACTCCCAGGCACACCTCTGACACTCCCAGGTACCATCTGTCACTCCCTGATACACCCTAACACTCCCCAGACACACCGGCTGACACCCCAGGCACACCGCTGACACTGCCAGGTACACTTCCAGACACTGCCAAGCACACCTCCGAAACTCCCAGGCACACCTCTGACACTCCCCAGGCACACCTCAGACACCCCCTGGCACACCCTGACACCCCAGGCACACCCCTGACACCCCCAGGCACACCTCAGACACTCCCCAGGCACAACCTCTGACACTCCAGGCACACCCCAGACACCCTGGCACACCCCTGACACCCCAGGCACACCTCAGACACCCCTGCACACCCCTGACATCCCAGGCACACCCCAGACACCCCAGGTACACCCAGACACTGGCCACCCCTGACAAACCCTGGTACACCCCAGTCACTCTAGGTACACCTCTCACACTCCCAGGCACTGTTTGAACCCCAGTATTTCTCTGATACCCCAGGTACACCCTCAGACACTCCCAGAGCACTCCTCAGACACCCAGGCACACCCAAGACACTCCCAGGCCCCCTGACACCCCAGTGCCACCGCTGACACTGCCAGGCACACCCCTGACATCCCAGGCACACCTCCCCACACCCCAGGCTCCCTCTGACACTCCCTGGCCCCTCCCTGACACTCCCTGGTACCTCTGACACCTGGCACAGCCCAGACACCCCAGGCACACCTCAGACAGTCCAGGCACACCTCTGACATTCCCAGGCACACCTCTGACACCCCAGGCACACCTCTGACACTCCCAGGCATTCCCCTGACACCCCTGGCACACCTCTGACACCCCAGGCACACCTCAGACACTCCCTGCACACCTCTGACACCCCCAGGCACACCTCTTTCAACACAGGTTCTCCCCCCTGACACCCCAGGCACACCCCTGACACCCCAGGTACACCAGACACCCCAGGCACACCTCTGACACTCCCTGGCACACCCCAGTCACTTCCAGGTACACCTCTCACACTCGCAGGCACACCTCTCACACCCCAGGTACTCCTCATGAAACTCCCTGGTATTTCTCTGACACCCCAGGTACACCCTCAGACACCCCAGTACCTCAGACACCCAAGGTACACCCCTGACACTCCCAGGCACACGCTGACACTGCCAGGTACACCTCTGACATTCCATGCACACCGCCGACACCCAGGAACACCCCTGACACCCCATGCACCCACTGACACTCCCCTGGCACACCCCTCGACACTCCCCAGCATACACCCCTGACACTCCCCAGGTACACCTCTGACACCCCAGGCACATCTCCGATACCCAGGCACACCTCTGACACTCCCAGGCACCTCTGGCACTCCCAGGCACACCTCTGTCACTCCCTGACACACCTCTAACACCCCAGGCACACCGCTGACACTCCCAGGCACACCGCTGACACTGCCAGCACACCTCAGACACTGCCAGGCACACTCAGACACTGCCAGGCACACATCAGACACCCCAGGCACACCCCAGACACTCCAAGGTGCACCTCTGACACCCCAGGCACACCACTGACACCCCAGGCACACCCCTGACACTCCCAGGTATACCCTCTGACCCCAGGCACTCCTGTGAAACTCCCTGCATTTCTGACACCCCCAGGCACACCGCTGACACTGCCAGGCACACCTCCGACACTCCCAGGCACACCTCCGACACCCCAGGACACTTCACCTCCCAGGCACACCTCTGATACTCCCAGGCACGCGTCCGACACTCCAGATACTCCTCTGACACTCCCAGGCACACTGACACTCCCAGGTACACCTCTGACACTCCCAGGTACTCCACTGACACCCTAGGCACTCCTCTGTCACCTCCCTGATACACCCTGCACACCCAGGCACACCAGTGACACTCCCAGGTACAACGCTGACACAGCCAGGTACACTCTCTGACACTGCCAGGCACACCTCCTGACACCCCAGGCACCTCTGACATTCCAGGCACACCTCAGACACTGGTACACCCCCTGACACCCCAGGCACACCTCTGACACCCCAGGCACACCTCTGAGATTTCCAGGCACACCTCAGACACCCCCAGGTACACCCCAGACACCCCCAGGCACACCCCAGGCACCCCAGGCACACGTCCAACACTTCCAGATACACCCTCTGACACTCCCAGGCACATCTCTGACAATCCCAGGCACACCTCTGACACTCCCAGGCACACCTCTGACACTCCCAGGCACGCCTGATACCCCAGGCACACCTCTGACACTCTCAGGCACATCTCTGACACTTGCACACCTCTGACACCCCAGGCACACCTCTGACACTCCCCAGGCACACCTCCGATACTCCCCAGATACACCTCTGACACTCCAGGACATCTCTGACACTCCCAGGCACACCGCTGACACTCCCAGGCACACTGCTGACACGCCACACCCCAGACACTCTGTGCACCACCTCAGACACTGCCAGGCACACCTTAGACACTCCCAGTGCACCTCAGACACCCAAGGTGCTCCTCTGACACTCCCATGCCCCACACTCCCATGCACACCTCTGACACTCCCAGGCACACCCTCAGACATCCCAGGTACACCTGCTGACACTCCCAGGCACACCTCTGACACTCCCAAGTCCACACTCCCAGGCACACCTGACACTCCCCAGGCACACCCAAGACACTCCCAGGAACACTTCTCACGCTCCCAGGTACACCTCCGACACTCCCAGGCACAACCCCGACACTCCCAGGAAAACCTCGATACTCCTATACACCTCTGACACCCCAGGCACACCTCCTGACACCCCAGGTATTCCTCTGACACCCCTGGTACACCTCTGACACCACAAGCACACCCCAGACACTCCCCCACACCTCCACACACCCCACACCTTCAATCCCCTGGTCCGCCCTGACACTCAGGCACAACTCAGACAATCCCAGGCACACCCCACACCCTGCAGGCACACCCCAGACACCCCAGGCACACCTCTCACACTTCCAGGCACACCTCTGACAATCCCAGTACACCGCTGACACTGCCAGCACCTCTGACACTCCATTTACACCTCTGACACTCCCCAGGTACACTCCTGACATCCCAGGTACTCCACTGACACCCCTGGTACACCCCTGACACCCAGGTACACCCTGACACCCCAGGCACACTGACACTCCCAGGCACAACCTCCGACACCCCAGCATTCCAGAAACCCCAGGCACAACTTCACACCTCAGGTACGCTCCGACACTAACAGGCACACCTCTGACACCCCACACCACTGACACTCCCAGGTACACCCTCTGACACCCCAGGTACACCTCCGACACCCCAGGCACACCTCTGACACCCCCAGGCACACCTGACACTCCCAGGTACACTTCACACCCCAGGCACGCCTCCGACACCCAGGTACACCCCTGACACGCCCAGGCACACCTCCTGAACACTCCAAGGTACATCTTCAACACTCCCAGGCACACCTCCACACCCCAGGCAAGCCTCTGACACTCCCTGGCACACTCCCACACTCCCCAGGCACACCTCCGACACTCCCAGGCACACCCCTGACACTCCCCAGCACTCTGACACTCCCCAGGCACACCTCCACACCCCAGGCACACCCTCCGACACCCCCAGGCACACTTCCCCACACTCCCCAGGCACACCCCCGACACCCCAGGTCACACCTCTGACACGCCCAGGCACATCTCTGACACCCAAGGCACATCTTCAACACTCCCAGGTACACCTCCTGACACCCCAGGCACACCTCTGACACCTCTGGCACACACCTCTGACACTCCCCAGGCATACCTCTGATACCCCAGGCACACGCCTGACACTCCCAGGTACTCCACTGACATTCCCTGGCACACCTCTGACACTCCCAGGCACACGTCCGACACTCCAGGATACACTGACACTCCCAGGTAAACCTCAAACCGGTACACCTCTGACACTTGTACCCACTGACACCCCTGGTACAACCCCCACACCTGTCACACCTCTGACACCCCAGGCACACCGCAGACACTCTAGGTAAACCTCACACTCCCAGATACACCTCTGACACTCCTAGGCACCTCTGTCACTCCCTGATACACCCCACTCCCCAGACACACCCCTGACACTCCCAGGTACACCGCTGACACCCCAGGCACACTTCCAGACACTGCCACACACCCGACACCCCCAGGTACACCCCTGACACCCCAGTCACACCCCAGACACTCCCTGGCACCCCCAGACCAGGCACACCTCTGACACTCCCAGGCACACCCCAGACACAACCCCAGGCACACCCCCACACTCCCCAGTCACTTCTAGGCACACCCCCACACCCCAGGCACCCCTGTGACACCCCTGGCATTCCCTGACACTTCCAGGCACACCCAGACACCCAGGCACACCTCCAGACACCCAGGTCAACCTAAGACACCCTGGCACACCCCTGACACCCAGGCACACTGCTGACACTGCCAGGCACACCCTGACATTCCACAGCACCGCCGACACCCCAGGCACACCCCAGACACCCTCTCACACCAGGCACACCTCTCACACTCCCAGGTTCCTCCCTGACACCCCCTGGTTCTCCCAGACACTCCCTGCACTCTCACACCCCTGTGCACAGCCTTCAGACACTCCCAGGCACACCCCAGACATTCCAGGCACACCTCTGACACTCCCCAGGCACACCACCAGACACCCCAGGCACACCTATGACACCCCATGCACCACTGACACCCCTGCACACCTCTGACACTCCCAGGCACACCTGACACTCCCAGGTACACCTCTGACACTCCAGGCACCTCTCACACACCCCAGGTACACCTCTAACACCCTCTGCACACCGCTGACACTCCATGCATGCCACTGACACTCCCAGGTACACCCTGACACCCCAGGCACACCCCAGACACTCCCAGGCACATCTCCGACACCCCAGGCACACCTTGACACTCTCTGGCACACCTCTGACACTCCCCAGGCACACCCCTGACACCCCCAGGCACACCTCTGACACTCCCAGGCACACGTCCGACACTCCCAGACACTCTCTGACACTCCCAGGTACACCCTGACACTCCCAGGCACACCTCTGACACTCCCCAGGTACTCCACTGACACTCCCAGGTACCCTCTGTCACCCCTGATACACCTCCCAGGCACACCTGACACTCCCAGGTACACCGCTGACACCCAGGTACACCTCCAGACACTGCCAGGTACACCTCCGACACCCCAGGCACACCTCTGACACTCCCAGCACTCCCCCAGACACTCCCTGGAACACACACTCCCAGGCACACCTCTGACTCCCCAGGCACATCCTGAGACTTCCAGGCACACCCCAGACACCCCAGGTACACCCCAGACATCCCAGGTACACCCCAGGCACCCCAGGTCACACGTCCAACACTTCCAGATACACTCTGACACCCAGGCACACCTCTCACACCTAAGGCACACCCCTGACACTCCCCAGTCACACCTCTGGACACTCCCAGGTACACCTCCGATACTCCCAGGCACACCCTCTGACACTCCCTAATGCACACATCTGACACCCTAGTACTCCTCTGGGTCACCCCTGACACACCCCCAACACCCCAGGCAACAACTGCTGGACACCCCAGGCACACCGCCGGGACACCGGCCAGGCACAGCCCAGACACTGCCAGCACACCCCAGACACCGCCAGGCACACCCCAGACACTCCCCAGGCACACCCCAGACACCCAAGGTGCCCTGACACCTGGGCACCCCAGACACTCCCCAGGCACACCTCTGACACCCCAGGCACACCTCAGACACTGCAGGCACACTGCTGACACCCCAGTGCTATTGGTTCTGACACCCCTGGCACACCAGACACTCTAGGCACACCCCACACTCGCAGGCACACCTCTCACACACCCAGGCACTCCTGTGACACTCCCCTGGCATTTCCGACACTCCATGTACACCCGACACCCCAGGCACACCTCTGGACACTCCCAGGCATCACCGACACCCCTGGTACACCACTGACACCCCAGGCACACCCATGACACTCCCCACGCACACCTTCGACACTCACAGGCACCCCAGACACTCCCCAGCCACACCTGTGACCTCCAGGCACACTCACACCCCAGGTACACCTCCGACACACCCAGGTACACCCCTGACACCTGGGTACACCTCTGACTCTCCCAGGTACATCTTTGACACTCCCCAAGCACACCTTGACAATTTGTGACCTAATGACATTCCCTGATACACCTCTGACACTCTGAGGCACACTGCTGACACTGAGAGGTATACCGACACTCCCCAGGTACACCCTCCTGACACACCCCAGGCACACTTCACACCCCAGGCACACCTCCACACTCCCCAGGCACACCTCTTACACCCCAGGCACACCTCTCTGACACTCCATGGCACACCCTCTGACACTCCCCAGTACACCTCCTGACACTCCCAGGCACACCCCAGACACTCCCCAGGCACACCACGACACCCCAGGCACACCTTTGGCACCTCTGGTGCCACCCCGACACTCCAGGCACACCTCCCCGACACCCCAGCACACCTCTGACACCTCAGGCACGCGTCCGACACTCCCCAGATACTCCCATGACACTTGTACACCTCTGACACTCCCAGGCACACCTCTGGACACCCCAGGCACTCCACCGACACCCCAGGTACCTCTGTCACCCCTGATACACCCCCAACACTCCCCAGGCACACCGGTGACACCCAGGACACCGCTGACACAGCCAGGCACACTTCCAGACACCGCCAGGTACACCTCCCGACACTCCCCAGGCACACCTCTGGACACACCCAGGCACACCTCAGATACTCCCTGGCACACCTTCTGACACCTAGGCACACTTCTGACACTTGCACACCTCTGAGACCTGGTGCGTCCCCAGACACCCCAGGCACACACCCCATACACTACAGGCACACCACAGGCACCCTGTGCACACGTCCAACACCTTACACCTCTGACACTCCCAGGTACATCTCTGACCTCCCAGGTACACCTCTGACACTCACAGGTAAACATCTGCCTCCCTGATTGCTCCTCTGTCACTCCCTGATACACCTCTAACACTCCCAGGTACAACGCCGACACTCCCAGGTACACCGCTGACACTGCCAGGTACACCTCCAGACACTGCCACGCACACCTCAGACACTGCCAGGTACACCTAGACACTCCCAGGTACACCTCAGACCTCCAGGTGCTCCTCTGACACTCCCAAGTGCACCTCTGACACTACCAGGCACACCTCTGGCCTCCCAGGTACACCTCAAGACTCCCACGCAACACCGCTGAACCTCCCAGGTACACCTCTGACACTCCCAAGTACATCTGAGCCTCCCAGGTACACCTCCGACACTCCCAGGTACACCTAAGACACTCCCAGGAAACTTCTCACGCTCCCAGGTACACCTCCGACACTCCCAGGTACAACTCCGACTCTCCCAGGTAAACCTCCGATACTCCTAAGTACACCTCTGACCTCCCAGGTACCTCTGACACTCCCTGGGTATTCCTCTGACACTCCTGGGTACCTCTGACACTCACAAGCACACCTCCAGACCTCCCCTTACACCTCTGACACTCCAGGTACACTCTTTCCACCCCTGGTCTGCCCTGACACCCCAGGTACAACTCAGACAATCCCAGGCACACCTCTGACACTCCAGGCACACCTCAGACACCCCAGCACACTCCCCACTCTAGGCACACCTCTGACAATCCCACGCACACCGCTGACACTGCCAGGCACACCTCTGACACTCCATTTACACTCTGACACTCCCACACACCTCTGACACCCCAGGTACTCCACTGACACTCCCTGGCACACCCCTGACACTCCCCAGGTACACCTTTGACACTCCCCAGGCACACCTTGACACTCCCCAGGCACACCCCACACCCCAGGCACTCCCCCAGTCACTCCCGGTACAATCTCACACTCAGGCACGCCTCCACACCAACAGGCACACCTCTGACACTCCTGCACACCTCTGACACTTGCACATCTTTGACACTCTGCACATCCTTGACACCTGCACTCCACTGACACTCGCACACCTCCGACACTCCCAGGCACACCTCTGACACCTGCACACCTCCGACACTCGTGCACCTCTGACACTCCCCAGGCACACCCGACCCCAAGCACACCCGACACCCCAGGACACCTCCGACACCCCAGGCACACCCTCACACCCCAGGACACCTCCGACACTCCCAGGCACACCTCT
>NW_024737862.1:0-6160 GCF_018991925.1 Homarus americanus | reverse complement strand
GAGGTGTACCTGGGAGTGTCAGAGGTGTAACCTGGAGTGTCAGAGGTGTACCTGGGAGTGTCAGAGGAGTACCTGGGAGAGTCGGAGGTGTACCTTGGAGTGTGAGAAGTGTACCTGGGGGTGTCAGTGGAGTACCTGGGAGTGTCAGAGGTGTACCTGGGAGTGTCAGAAATGTGCCTGGGAGTGTCAGAGGCGCACTTGGGAGTGTCAGAGGTGCACCTTGGAGTATCTGAGGTGTACCTGGGAGTGTCTGAGGTGTACCTTGCAGTGTCTGAGGTGTACCTGGCAGTGTCTGAGGAGTACCTGGCAGTGTCAGCGGTGTACCTGGGAGTGTCAGCGGTGTACCTGGGAGTGTTAGAGGTGTATCAGGGAGTGACAGAGGAGTACCTAGAAGTGTCAGAGGTGTACCTAGGAGTGTGAGAAGTGTACCTGGGAGTGTCTGGGCTGTACCTGGGAGGGTCAGAGATGTACCTGGGTGTGTCAGGGGTGTACCAGGGAGTGTCAGTGGAGTACCTGGGAGTGTCAGAGGTGTACCTGGGAGTGTCAGAGCTGTACCTGGGAGTGTCAGAGGCGCATTCAGAGTGCTGGACGTACCTGGGAGTGGTCAGAGGTGTACCAGGAAATGTCAATGGAGTACCTGGCAGGTCAGAGGTACCTGGGAGTGTCAGAGGTGCACCTGGAGGTCAGAGGTGTACCTGGGAGTGTCAGAGTTGTACCTGGGAGTGTCGGAGGTGTACCTGCGAGTGTGAGAACTGTACCTGAGAGTGTCTTAGGTGTACCTGGCAGTGTCAGCGGTGTACCTAAGAGTGTCACCGGTGTACCTGGGAGTGTTATTGGTTTATAATGGAGTGACAGAGGAGTACCTAGAAGTGTCAGAGGTGTACCTAGGAGTGTGAGAAGTGTACCTGGGAGTGTCTGGGGTGTACCTGGGAGTGTCAGAGGTGTACCTGGGAGTGTCAGGGGTGTACCACGGAGTGTCAGTGGAGTACCTGTGAGTGTCAGAGGTGTACCTGTTAGTGTCAGAGGTGTACCTGGGAGTGTCAAAGGTGCACTTGGGAGTGGCCAGAGGTACCTGGGAGTGTCAGAGATAGTACCTGGGAGTGCCCAAAGGTGCACTTGGGAGGCGTCAGAGGTGCAACCAGTTCAGGTACTTGGCAGTGTCTGAGGTGTACCTGGCAGTGTCTGAGGTGTACCTGGCAGTGTCTGAGGTGCACCTGGCAGTGTCAGTGGTGTACCTGGGAGTGTCAGCGGTGTACCTGGGAGTGTTAGAAGTGTATCAGGGAGTGACAGAGGAGTACCTAGGAGTGTCATAGGTGTACCTAGGAGTGTGAGAAGTGTACCTGGGAGTGTCTGGGGTGTACCTGGGAGTGTCAGAGGTGTACCTGGGAGGCCAGGGGTGCACCAGGGGAGGCTGGGGTCGAGTACCTGGGAGGCTCAGAAGTACCTGGGAGGCCAGGAGGTGTACCTGGGAGTGTCAGGGGTGTACCAGGGGAGTGTCAGTCGAGCACCTGGGAGTGTCAGAAGTGTACCTGGGAGTGTCAGAGGTGTACCTGGGAGTGTCAGAGGTGTACCTGGGAGAGTCAGAGGTGTACCTGGGAGTGTCAGAGGTGTAATTGGGAGTTTCAGAGGTGTACCTGGGGGTGTCGGAGGTGTACCTGCGAGTGTGAGAAGTGTACCTGAGAGTGTCTGGGGTGTACCTGGGAGTGTCTGGGGTGTACCTGGGAGTGTCTGAGGTGTACCTGGGAGTGTCAGAAGTGTATGTATATTATGTATGCTGGATTATATATTATGTATGTATATTATGTATGTGCTCCATTTATGTATTATTTATTCAGCCTAGCTAGCAGCGTGTGGCAATGTTATTACCATATCCCACATGCTTAATTAATGTGCCTAGCGACGTATGGAAGCTGCTAATGTATCACTTGCCATACGTCGTCTATAGCAGTTGACCAGGAGCCTAGCTGAGGAGTGCTACCCCCCCCCTCTGTGTACATACTCTTATCCAGTAAACCGAACCTACAAAACTATACAGGTGTTTGTGTTCTCTCCTGTATATAGAACTTATTACCCAGAACACCTAACATGGCGCAGTGCGTAATCTTACTGGATAATTACGAGTGATTAGTGCAAAGTTTGTGAAAGCCGGCTTATGGACTCCCGCCTTGTGTCAACCCCGCGTCATCCCTTCTCGAAGAATTTAGCAACTTTGAGCAGTGTCAGTGACAGTGATTTTCTGTGAAGTGTTTAGTGTATTGTGTGTTTCGTGCCATTCATGTGTGACCTTGTTCGAACGGATTCCCAAGGTATACGGCATGTTCTGGGCATTTGTTGGGAGTAGAGTTCAGTGCACCCTTCTCTAACCGCGTCCTGAGGGTAACTGGACGGACTGCGAGTCGCCGCACTTCCCCAACCCCCCCTCACAGCGCCGCCCCCACCCCCCCTCACAGCTGGGGCGAGACGCTTTGCCCGCCCGACACACACACACACACACACATACATGCACTAACACTTGCTGACCGCGCGGCTTCATTATATATATTTTATATATATAACCTACTTATCTGTGTATTTAATTAAATTTTTTGTCTGAAATCTTGTTGATACGACGGGCTGACCGGTCAACACTGATTTAAGACACGGTACACAGATGAAGTAGTTATGTCTCGTGCCTTACGTAGCCGTGGAGCCAGCGCCTGGATGAGTCAAGCGGATGATAGTCCCACAGAGATGGATGACCAGGCCGGCCACGACGCTCCAGCTCCCACAACATCGCGCAGCCCTTCACCTCAACATTCAGCGTTATCTCCAGAGATAATTGCCTTAATGAAATTTATGAGAGATGAGAGACGCGAGGATGAAGCTCACAGACGTTTGGCGGATGAGCACAGAAGGCAAGCAGAGGCAGAACGAGACCACCAACGGAGAGTGGAAGACAGTGCACGGTTTGAAGCCTTGATATCTCGCCTCACTGTTAACCAAGCCCCTGGCTCTAACACTGCCTCGGTACTGACTGGTTCAGATACCTCATCCATGCTTCCTTCACGCCCCCCAGCCCCACCTAAAGCAGCAGCTCAAACACCGCCCATCTTGAAGCCTGACGTGAATTTCCAGACTTTTCGTGAATGGCGGCGACGGTGGGCCGATTATTCTACAATGGTGGATCTCCAGAGTTTGTCACAGCCTAAACAACTCATCCAGCTGCGCATGTGCCTGTCCTTGGAAATTCAGCGTGTCTTGGAACATACGTTGCAGGTACCCCCAACCTCTTCGCTGTCTGTAGAGGAGGTGCTGGACGTTCTACAACGGCACATCAAAGGACAGCAGAATGAAGCTCTGCACAGGAGGGAATTGTTTAGCTGCAGACAGATGGAGGGTGAGTCTTTTGACGCCTTTTATGTACGTCTTAGGAGAGCCTCGGAAGAGGTAGATATATGTTTAGGCCACCACCAGCAGTGTGAGGAGACCCAGTTGAAGCAGGTGATCCTGATGGGTGTTAAGGACGAGGAACTCGTCCAACGCCTCACCTCCCTCGACTCTTCCTCTTCTCTTCAGGATGTGTTGACGATATGTCGCTCCTATGAGGCTGCCAGGTGTGCCACCTCTGCCATCCGAGCTCCCCCTACAGTTGTACGCGCTGTGTCCCGGTACAAGAAGGACAAGAAGTCTGCTCCTACGCCTTCGCCCACCACGTCCACGCCCGGCTCATTTTGTAACAACTGTGGTAAGCAGCACGGAACACAGGCGTGTCCAGCTGCTGAGTCTACATGCAACAGTTGTGACCGTAAGGGCCACTGGTCACTCACAGTACGGTGCCCAGCCAAACGCGTCCAGTGCAATGTGTGCGGTCGTCTGGGCCACTATGACAAGTGTTGCCCTTCCAACAAACCCAAGGGACAGCGTCGGCGGAAGCTTCAGCGCCCTTCCACCAGAGAGGGCCGCCCACAGTCTTCCAATCAGAGGCACGACGACCCTGGACAACGCTCGAGCCATATTAGGAATGTGTGCTCCCCCCCGCGTCCCAGGACCAAAGTCCCCCAGTACATCAGTGTCATTGTGACCTACCGCAGTGTGTCATCCCGTCTTCAGATGTTGCCCGACACCGGCGCTGATGCTACAGTCATCGGTCCCCAGCATTTGCAATGCTTGGGGCTCTCTCCAAGTGATCTAGGACCGCCCCCCAAGGATCTCCGCTTTATGGCAGACGGTTCACAGATGACCCCGGCCCTGGGTTCACTCCAAGCACAAGTCACCTTTGGCAACAGGTCGTGTCAAGCCTGGATTGATGTGCATAACGGTGTCCCGACTCCTTTGCTGTCCTACAGACATTGTCAAGAGTTGGCCATCATCTCCCAGGACTTCCCCAAACCTATTCTTGAGGTAAAACACGCCAACAGGGTGCAAAAAGGGAGCAGCAACGACCCTGCTGCCGCCCTACCCCTGCCTCTTGCCAGTGACACCTCTCCTTCGGATGCTCGGAAGTACTTCCTGAAGGAATTCAGCGACGTTCTGGTGACCAAGTCCGCTCTAGAATCCAAGCCTCTCAAGAAGATCGTAGGCCCCCCCATGAGGATCCACCTGAGGGACGACGCGAAGCCCTTCGCTATTTACACCCCTCGACTGGTTCCCCTGGCCTTCCGCGAGGCGGTCAAAAACGAGCTGGACTCCATGGTCGCCCAAGAAATTATTGCACCAACCGGCGATGACCCGTCTCCATGGTGTCACCCTATGGTTGTCGTCGCAAAACCTAAAGGTGGTGTTCGGATCACCACTGACCTCTCCAAGCTCAACAGCCAGGTGTCTCGTCCTGCGCACCCTTCTCCCACGCCCTTTGCAGCTATACGCAGTGTGAACCCGAAGGCGCGCTTCTTCACGACGATGGACGCCCTGTGTGGATACTGGCAGATAGAGCTTGCCGAAGAAGACCGACCACTCACAACTTTCATCACCCCGCATGGACGTTACAGTTATTGCCGTGGCCCCATGGGATTCGCCGCTACAGGAGACGCTTTCTGTCTTCGAGGTGACATGGCTCTACAAGGTCTGGCAAACTGTGTGAAAGTGGTCGACGACATACTCGTGTACGACGAGGATTATATGGATCACCTCCGCCGTATCTACGAGGTACTCAACAGGTGCCGGAAGCACTGCATTACCCTAAATGCCGACAAGTTTGCTCTGGCCAGCTCTTCAGTTGACTTTTGTGGGTATACCCTCTCAGGGAATGGTATCGCAGCTGACCCGGAAAAGGTCCGCGCCATCACGGATTTTCCCACCCCTGCTAACCTGACCGACTTGAGGTCCTTCATCGGTCTCGTCAACCAGTTAGCAGAGTTTTCGTCGGACATCTCCGCAGCTGCTCAACCACTTCGCCCCCTGATGAGCCCCAAGAGGACATTCCTGTGGACCCCCGACCACGACAAGGCCTTCCAGCAAGTGAAACAGGCCCTGTCTCGTCCACCTGTCCTCGCCACGTTTGACCCAGCCTTGCCGACAGTTCTGCAGACAGATGCCTCACGCTTGTATGGCGTGGGATACGCCCTACTGCAGGATCATGGTGGAGGGCAGTCCCGGCTCGTCCAGTGTGGCTCGCGTTTCCTCTCTGACACTGAGACGCGCTACGCCACTATTGAGTTGGAGCTGTTGGCTGTGGTTTGGGCGATGTCCAAGTGCAGGTTTTACCTCATAGGCCTGCAACACTTTCACCTAGTGACCGACCATCGCCCGCTTGTCCCGATCCTCAACCACTACACGCTGGACGCCGTTGAGAACCCTCGCCTCCAGCGTCTGAAAGAGAAGCTCTCGGCGTACATCTTCACAGCAGTGTGGCGTGCTGGTAAGGAGCTCTGCATCCCTGATGCCTTATCCCGCTCTCCTGGGAGAGTCAGGAGGTGTACCTGGAGTGTTGTGAGTTGTACCTGGGAGGTTGGGAGGTGTACCTGGGAGTGTCGGAGGTCTACCTGCGAGTGTGAGAAGTGTACCTGAGAGAGTCTGGGGTGTACCTGGAGTGTCTGGGTGTACCTGGGAGTGTCAGAGGTGTACCTGGGATTGTCAGAGGTGTACCTGGGAGTGTCAGAGGAGTATCTGGGAGCGTCAAAGGAGTACCTGGGAGTGTCATTGGTGTGCCTGGGAGTGTCAGAGGTGAACCTGGAAGTGTCAG
>NW_024737861.1:0-14594 GCF_018991925.1 Homarus americanus | reverse complement strand
GAGAGTAAAAGCGACGAGGACAAGGAACAAGAGGCGGCGACTCAAGAACTTCTCGTCAAACAATTTTGGAAGAAGTTTAACGTCAAACAAGCTGTAGACTTCTTGGTGGAGGCATGGGATCTGCTGACTATTGCTACGATTCGTTACGCATGGAGACATGTGTTGCATGGCATACCAGGTGAGAGGAGGAGTGAACCTGCGACTGGTCAGGTTCAGACTGTTGCAGTAGCAGTGGACCTTGCCAGAGAAGCTGCGCTCAGTATTACAGCTGAAGGCTTCTCCGAGACCACCAACGAAGACATCATGGAGGTGATCAGAGATCCTGAAGTGACTGCCGACGAGATGTTGGAAGAAGAACTCGCCAGTGAAGAGGAGGAAGAAGGTGCGTCATTCTCCGAAGAACCTAGTTTAAGTCATAGTGATATTAAGTGTCTCATAGAGTTAACAGAAAAAATTAAGTCCATCGTTTCCCGCGACACTGACGATGAACGCCATGACGTCTTCCATACCCGACTGGTGCAGGCTATGGAGCCGTACATCACGGTGTATCATGACAACATCAAAGCCAGCCGTCAGCAAAGCATAACCGAGTTCTTCGCCCGCAACCCACCACAGCCAGCCCAAGCCAGTGATAGTGATAGTGAAGTTGATTTTGAGGGATTTGTCAGGGAAGCCATAACAACTGTAAGTGACAGTGATATTGATTCACCTAGTAATGGTGATTCACCTGAGGGGCAGTAATCTGCCCTCTGCCTCGGAACCAGCCTCCATCCCCGTATGCCGACCCATCTCTTCTACTACCGTGAGTGTTCCTCAAAAATTTTCGTTTTTTAACCTATTCTATATTTTTCCTATGTTAACCTTTATCTTTCCTAACCTAACCTCTTCTATATTACTTGTTTTTCATGCCACCATAAAGTTAAGATAGAATTTTTACTACAACATAGTTATTTGTCGTCAAAAAGTGGAGTTTGGGGGTCAGGCTGGGTTCTATTGGAATTAATCCCATATGTTCTGTTATTCACTTAACGCGGTTTTCACTTAACGCGGGACCCTCTGGGTTCAATTGACCGCGTTAAGTGGGGTACAACTGTGTATTTTATCAAGATTTATCTTATCCACGTTTTCATTGTGGATTTACATGAAATATATATATATATATATATATATATATATATATATATATATATATATATATATATATATATATATATATGTGGGGTATGCTATAACGAACGCAACTCCTACAACGAACGCGGATGAATACGGGACTACTTCGCCTGGCGCATGAATATTGTTGTACCGCGACCACAACAAGAGCGTCAGGCGCCATCTTTGTCTCATTGTGCACCAGTGTTATTGTTGAAATTTCGTCTTTTGATGTGGAAATTCGCGTTATTTGTATAACTATTTTGTTATACAAGTATACAATTGTAACAATGAGTCGTCCAAAGCGAGTGAGAAAGCTAATAACCCTTGAAACTAAGAAAGAAATTATAAAGAAACGTGAAAATGGAACAAGCATTGCGAAACTTAGTGATGAATATGGGATGACTAAATTGACTATATGTACGATTTTGAAGAATAAAGAGGAGTTAAAAACTGTGCAAGTGGCTAAGGGAATCTTTAGACTTAGCAAAGCAAAGTTTAATGTGATTGAAGAGATGGAAAATTTACTCTTAGTGTGGATAAAGGAGAAAGAAATGGCAGGTGGTAACATTAGTGAAGTGAGAAGGACAGATAATTGTTTGAGGACCTTAAGCCAAGACTCCCAGTGATAGTGCCAGTGTTTAGAGGTACCTGCATGCTGAACAACACTAAGGTAAGATAAAGTACCGTATTTTTTACATTTTCCACAGAATTTTTTCAGTGTTAAGTGGTTGTATTTGGGGGCCTGGAACGGATTAATCCTATAACAGTATATATATATATATATATATATATATATATATATATATATATATATATATATATATAAATATTCTTCATGCAAGATTCGTCTTGTTATAGGTGACAGCGAACTATACATTAACCCACGCTCTCCTCGTCTCATTATATTGGTGGCAGCGTACTATAACGTTAACTCACGCCATCCTCGTCCCTTGTTATTGGTAACAGTATACTTAACGTAAACCCATGCCCTCCCTCATTTAGCCATAACACCTGGCTCGTTGTTTGAGTATTGTTCGAAAGTACGTGATAAGGAGTTCCTGCATAATAGCGTGAAAAGTGTCCTAGTGTGTCACCGTTACAGCTCAAGTAAATGTCTCTCGTCGTGGTATGCGCGAATTTTTTCTAGAAATATGTTCAGTGCTTAACGTGATTTCTCAGTGTCCCCAGCGATCTGTGACATTCTCAGTAGCCCAAGTGCAGTTTGATTGTTGGTCAGTGTTGAACGTAGAAATTGTGTTTCAGTGATGAAAGCCGTGTCTGTACTAACTGTTATAACTTAACATGTCTTTTAACCTACATCCTCCTCCCTGTCCTAATCCTCACCTCACCCTCCTTACCCTTCCTCCCATCCCTGCCCCGCCCTGCCGTTCCGTGCCCCGCCCTGCAAAGCCCCGGCCTGGCCCGATCAACCACGCCTCGGCTCCTCCCCACTACACTTAACTACGCCTCACCCGCTCCGCCTCACCCGCTCTGCCTCACCCGCTCCGCCTCACCCGCTCCGCCTCACCCGCTCCGCCTCACCCGCCCGGCCTCCACCTGCCTCGCACCGTCCAGTGTGACCACCAATCCCCATATGTTTTTTCCCGTGAGTTATGCTTCGAAATCGGTGGTTAGTGTTATTTAATATTGCGATAATTACAGAGCTTCACTCTGTGTGTTTTTATGCTAGTATGATTTGTAATGTACTCTTTGACGCGTAGTGATAAATAATATTCAATGTAGTGAGCAGAGCTTCACTCCCCGACCCAGCCTAATGAGAATATTGTCGTGACGGAAACTATAGTTGCCAAACATTGACATAACGTATAAAGTAAATATTTCTTTTTCTTTACGGATACACCTCCAACTAATCCATCATCCCTTTTGGATTGTACATACATACATATTGCCATACATATTGGTTATTATTATTGATACATACATACATACATACATACATACATACATACATACATACATACATATACACATACACATACACATACATACATACATACATACATACATACATACATACATACATACATAGCTAGCTACACATACATACATACATACATACATACATATTATTATATATATATATACATACATACATACATATATATATATATATATATATATATATATATATATATATATATATATATATATATATATACAAAAAATAAAGTGTACAAAAATAAATGTTAAAATGAATTATTTATGGTATTGTGCACCGGTACTGGTCACTTCAGATTAAATAAAGATCGGCTATGGCCCATCTCCCCCTCTTCTTACAGCTGCCAATGGGAAGCTCTTGGTAATTAAATTTGATGTTTATTTTCATTGTCTAATTTATCATGTATCAAAGTAATATTACTAAAAATTGTGTAGGTAGTAGGCAGCTACCAAACAGGTAGATACTACCGCCTGGGAAGATATTGGAAGCATAATGTGTTGTCTAATGGTAGACCCTGCTGCCATATGGCATCACGAAAATTGTGACCAAGTCCCAGGTTCAGCGCTGACCTGACTTTCTGCCTCATTTACACACAATTGCAGTTTGAATTGTTCCTCTAACTTTGACAACACAACATACATACAGTATATTATTTCTCACTTTTGATCTTTTTTTACTTTTTGTATTTATTTATGGTTAGTTACTTAAAATAAGGCCAATTCACTTCAAGTAATGGCATCAAATGTTACCAGCTGGTGTAGTGTAAACACTAGTGACGTCACTTAAGCGTCTGTATTTAACTGTCAGTAGTTTCAAGAATTAATGCAGTCATTTACTGAATATTCCTTGTAAAAAAATAAATTTTAAATTAATTATTTATAGGAGAAGTATTATTATCAGTAAATATACCGATATGCATTACTGACCACCTCCACGGCTAAAAATAGCCCAATCTCGCGGTCACTTTTCCTTTCTTGTCTCCTCACTGGCAAATGGGGGGGGCGTGGGGAGGGGTGTGTGATGATAGCTGTGTTTATTACAGGGGTATAATTCTCTTTTACGGTATGTTAGACAGGTTTATAATACATTTTTATTATTTTAATATACTGGTAATCTTAATTTGAATCCAGCTTGCCAAACGTAAGTTTCAGTATAAAATAATTAGTGGTAAGACCTTGTGAGTGGCTTACGATGTTTCCATCACCACTCTTGACACACTAAACCACAATATTTAAGAGGTAAGAATTTTATACTTGGTGGTTTAGACGACCCCCTAACTTTGGGCAGATTTTTTTAATGTTCAAATTCCGTCTTATAAGCCGAGATATACGGTACATATTTTGAAAAAATTTAAAGAAATAATTGACCTAATGGCAAATATATAAAGGGAATACCTGTATTCTACATTTATTCGCACACGAGTCAGCTGGCTCAGTGAGGGAGTGGGAGAAGAGCACCTGAGTGTAAGGGGTGGGGAACGTTGCTCGGGAATTGGGGTCCCAACTGGTCTCCATTACTATGGTGAAGCATGGAGTGTATGCAAATGACGACTATATTAAGCTTTCATTTGACTTTTATTTACTGATTTGGCAATACAGTATTTTTTGTTGTAACTTACAATATTTTTTTTATTCATCACATTTCCTGGTACTGTGTATATTTTTTTAAGACAACTATGGCTACAGGAGGAAAATACTACACACAAGAGTTTTTTCCAAAATAATCCATGCCATAAAATACGGTACTTGTACTGTATTTTTGGTGTTTTTTATTTCATTATTCAAACTTTTTAACCCTTTTGTGCATAATGACGCGATTCGCGTCATATTCATGATAAGACCAACTTCATGGTGACCTAAATTAAGTCACCAAACCTTAAAAAATTTGCCAAAAATTAAGTTTTCTACAGAATTGCGTCAAAATTTGATGCGTCATAGTAGCAAGTAAGTTCTATCAAATAAACTAATTGGCAACTCTCGAGGCGCATAGCAAGGGAAGACTGATACAATAAATACACAGTATTATCTCGGCAGTCAGACTGTGAGTGTGAGTTGCATCCATTTAAATTTCCATAACTCCGTGCGGGCTGCCTCAACTCCTGGATCACAGTGTTGACCCTACTCCTTGAAATAATTTATTTTTAAGTGTTATAGAAGTGAAGTGATGGTTGTGTAATGTAATATTTTTTTCAAATTTACAGGGAAAGTGTTTAGTTTAAAAGCCGTCACCTCGTTATAGTCAAAGGTGGGTAGTTGTGCCACAACTTGGCCGCAGCTTTTTTGGTTGCGCTTGCAGATGTGCCACACATTTTTCCAGAGAGTTGAAACTGGTTGCAGTGCAATTTTTACAAGCATTTTCAAGTGCAATGCGCAAAATTTTTCGGCAATATTGAAAATTGGAATAAGACCACAAACGGGCATCCCTAGAGCCGCGCATTTCAAAAATTTCTGTTTCTGACGGAATGATTCAGCATTCACATGATACAGGTTGGGCAGCATATATCTGAATTGCAAACCAGATGAGATCCCCCCCTCCCTCCATCGCTTCCTCACTCCCCTTCCCTCACTGTAGTTGCCAGATTTCATCTTTCACATAAACTCTACAAACTAGAGTTAATGTGAAAGATGAAATCTGGCAACTACAGCAAGGGAAGGGGAGGGAGGAATGATTCATATCATAACCAGTCAGGCAGACAGTAGCACTGCAGTTAAGGCGTCAGTTTCTTGTTGTTTTGTTTCTTGTTATTACTAGTATTATGGATCGTTTTGTGACGAGGAGTCTGTGGCCGGCAGCAGTGATCCTGCCGCTGCCGACCAGGACATGGACACGGAAGTTGAAGTGACTGAGACTGTTGACAGCCAGTCCACTGACACTGAGGCCAGTGGCAGTGAGGCTTCCACCTCCGCCTCGGGGTTGGGGGTCCCTGCCGTCAACCCCTGGCCTTACTTGGCTGTAGAACATCTGTTCTCTTTGGGGAAAGACGTTCTCAAGCCAAAACGGGCTGGACTCGGTGACCCAAACTTTGAGATGCTGGTGTTCATGAAGGGGAACATGGATCTTCTGTCATTAATTTTCGCACTTTTTTGTAATTTTGTAATAAAATATTGATATACAGGTTGACAATCCCTTATCCGAAATCCTTGGGACTAGATGCATTTCGGTTTTTGGAATTTTTCGGATTTCAGAATGGTTAGTTTTTTGTTTTTGTTTTTTTACAGGGATCAGCCCACCCAGGCACAGCAGGTCACTGACTCACATTGGGGCCTGGGGGCTAAAAAAAAAAAAAAAAAAAAAAAAAAAAAAAAAACACACACACACACACACACACACACACACACACACACACAATATTGAACACACAATAATAATAATAATAATAATAATAATAATTCATAGGTCTAGGTCATGTTTCTCACTTTTGATCTTTTTTTCATTCTTGTATTTCTTTATTATTATTATTATTATTATTATTTCATTATTACAGTATTATTGTTATTATTATTATAATTATTGTTATCATTCTTATTTTATATTTGTGTATTTTTTATTAAAAATTTTATTTACTATGAATAATTATAATTATTATTATTACTGTATTATCATTATTATTATTACTGTATTATCATTATTATTATTATTATTACCTGTATTATTATAATTATTATTACTATTACATTTTCACCCCCCAGGCCCCGATGTGGGTCAGTGACATGTGCCCGGGTGGGCTAATACCCATAAAAAAAAAAAAATTGCTCCACATAAAAAAAAATTCGGTTTTCAGAGCTTTTCGGTTTTCGGAATTTCGGATAAAGGGTTGTCAACCTGTATTAAATTTTTTCTATCAATTATATTTTGTTTTACTTTTAAGTAAATAGGCAATTTTTTTTATTTTAGGTTTTGTTTATTTTTATTTTTTTAAAGTTGCGGTTGCACTTGTGGCGCAACTTTTTGAAAATGGTTGCGGTGCAACTGTTTCAGAAGAGTTACGGTTGCGGCATTAAAAAAAAAAGCTGCGCGCGCCCATCTTTGGTTATAGTGACTCTCAAAAAAAAACCTCTGAAAGAGGATGATTTTCTAGACTTACAAGAAATTTATCAATACCATTCTCTTCATTATAGTGTTGGCTACAAGATGCAATATAATCTATATCTATATAAAACATTGGCACAAAAATAATAATAAAAAAAAATTTACCATTTGAGAATCAGCTTTTTGCTATTTTCTCAAAAACTATTGGTCATATCAGAAATTTAATTACTGCATTGGATAGCTCATAAAATTCCACTTCTAGCAGTATACAGTAATATCTCTGTTAGCAAGAATCCCTCAAACCTGGAACTCTCCGACAGCCGGAATTAAAATTTTCTCGGAAAATCGTTCCCAAAGCCGGAATTTTCCAGAAAATTCCGGCTTTGGAAACGATTTTCCAGGGGCACATTTTCCGGAAAATTCTGAGAACATTTTCCTAATACCCAGAAAATTCCGAGGATGGGGGATTTTTTCTGGGTTTTTGAGATGAAAATCAGGGGCATTTTCTGGAAATTCTGAGAACATTTTTCCATTACCCGGAAAACTCCGGGGATGAGCGATATTTTTCCGGGTTCGAGAGATGATGTAATGGGCAATTTCTGGAACTTCCGAGAACATTTTTCAGTTACACAGAAAATTCCGGAAAATTCTGGGGATGAGGGATTTATTTCCGGCTTTGAGAGTAGTCTCGTTAACCAGAAATCTCTCATTCCCGGAAGTGCTCTGCAACAATTATTCCGGCTAACGGAGATATCACTGTACTACTTACCTACAGTATAGCAACTTAAAAATTTGGCTTGGACAATTTTGAGCTCGGAGGTAGTGAACGTGTATTGGTGTGTACTTTCTTCTCTCATGTTTATAAGAGGTGACAAAAATAGCTTTATACGTACTTGCATTATTCTTTTGGGGGGCTTATATTGCAGAGCAATCAGTTACAAAGCCAAAGATATATGATTTATGCCATTAAACACAAGTTTGGGGGGAAATTAATACACCTAAAAAATATTCACCGTGCATTGTCTCACCTGCCCTGGGGGACTCAGAGATGAGATCTTGGAACTGGAAAACTTAAAACTTATCTCATGCACGAGAGGGTTATACATTTAGTACATTCACCGGATGATATGGACAATCGGCTGCTTTGGACAGGTGATACCCCCTTTAGTCCTGATCTTCTAGGGTTCACTGGATTAACAAAGAACCCCACTTTGTCCTAATTGAACTGCACTGTCCTGTACTGTACTGTACTACTGTCCTGTCCTGTACTGTACTGTACTACTGTCCTGTCCTGTACTGTACTGTACTACTGTCCTGTCCTGTACTGTACTGTACTACTGTCCTGTCCTGTACTGTACTGTACTACTGTCCTGTCCTGTACTGTACTGTCCTGTACTACTGTACTGTCCTGTCCTGTACTCTACTACTGTACTGTACTGCTATCCTGTACTGTACTGCTATCCTGTACTGTACTACTGTCCTGTCCTGTACTGTACTATTGTACTGTCCCTGTCCTGTACTGTCCTGCCCTGTACTACACAGTTCTGTCCTGTCCTGTACAGTAGGGTAGGGATATATAGCGATATAGCGATTTATTTATATCGCGGCTCCCAAAATTATCGACATTTTCCAATATATAGCGATAAATTTACTTACAGTAGACACACAACTTACGTGGGGTTATGTTCCTGGGACCTCACATAAATCCAAAAAAGTATAAAGTCAGAAACACTCCTAAAAATCCCCTAAATCGCCCACAAAAATACGAGTTGAAAAACTGTACAGTACTTAAATGTACTCTAAAGTACTAAAATTTTATCTCATGCAAAATATATGATGTGTATATTCAAATTATTCGCTGTTTTGCAAGGATTCCAGCAATGTAATTTACATTCTGCTAACTTTAGGCTGTGCCATTTTATTGACCTTCAGTACCCAACCCGATTTTCCCCATTGATTACATGTAATTATATATCACGATTTAGTATATAGCGAACATCCTTGGACCCTATCTCGCGATATATCCCGACCCTACTGTACTGTACTGTACTGAACTGTACTGTCCTGTATTGTACTGTACTGCACTGTACTGTACTGTACTGTACTGTACTGTACTGTACTGTACTGTCCTTTCCTGTACTGTACTACTGTACTGTCCTTTCCTGTACAGTCTTGTCCTGTCCTGTCCTGTCCTGTATCTGTCCTGTCCTGTCCTGTATCTGTCCTGTCCTGTCCTGTCCTGTCCTGTCCTGTCCTGTCCTGTCCTGTATTGTACTGTACTGTACTGTCCTGTCCTGTCCTGTACTGTACTGTACTGTACTGTACTGTACTGTACTGTACTGTCCTGTCCTATCCTTGTCCTGTACTGTCCTGTACTGTCCTGTCCTGTCCTGTCCTGTCCTGTCCTGTCCTGTCCTGTCCCTGTACTGTACTGTACTGTACTGTACCTCCTGTCTGTCCTGTCCTGTCCTGTCCTGTACTGTACTGTACTGTACTGTACTGTACTCTCCTGTCCTGTACTGTCCTGTCCTGTACTGTCCTGGTACTGTCCTGTCCTGTACTGCACTGTCCTGTACTGTACTGTCCTACACTGTACTGTCCTGTACTGCACTGTCCTGTACTGTCCTGTCCTGTACTGTCCTGTACTGCCCTGTCCTGTACTGCCCTGTCCTGCCCTGTCCTGTACTGTACAGTACTGTACTTTGTTTTTCTACTGCTACCTTTATCTTTTCCCGTTTCTCTAATTTTTCTTTGTCTCACACTTATGTTCTTCTAAATATGGATTCTTACATACATATATGGTAATTATTCCTTGTACTGTTACAGTAAATTGCTGATTCTTACCTCCACTTTAAATTGAGAACATCATCTGCAAACCCAAGGAAGAGCATACAGCATATGGAGAGAAGAGATGTGAGGTACTCTGCAAATGCTGCATGAGGAAAAGAAGTGCCTGGGTGCATGAAGTGTTGGCCAAAGGGAACACCCAGGAAGAAAAACATGATGATCAGGAACACTGACCCACTCACCATCCCCATAGACTCTGGCCTGTAGGATAAAACAAAACATTGGTACAGTATTCATATACAAGATAAAAATACTGGAAATATGCCATAAAATTTCCACCAATATAATGTACAGTACAGTATATGGTATATACCCAGAATACATTTTCTTGATCCAGATTTACTATACAGAATTGTCTCAAAATACGTTCGGGTTCCGTTCCTGAAAACGCGATTGTTTAAGTGAACAATCTTACAGGCTATACGAGGAGAAAACAAGAAATAATATCCTAAATGAGGAATAATATCTGTGGAAATTGCATGTAATTGTGTAGCAAAGTTGCCCAATTGGCCAACTTGCCACTCAGTAGATATTTGTAATTTTCTTCATTTTCTTTTATTCTGTTACATGCACACACAGTAGTTCATACAGAATGTGCCCTCCCCCCAAAAAATCATAAGGTCAAAAACATAAAAGTATTGAACATTTCTTACATTCTCGGCATTTAGCCTACAGAGTGGGGGAAGGGGAGGAGAAAGTAGCATGGAGGATCTTTCAGCTGTTCTCTTTATGTTTTTGACCTCATGATAATTATTTTATAATTTTTGGGGGCACATACTGTGTGTGGCTAGCATTTAAACTGAAATAGGCCTAACTTTATAAATGCAACCAATTGTGTTGTTGGGGGAGTTCTTGATTAACATTTGTTTAACAGTGCATGAGTTTTTAAATGCCACATTGACGTTCCAGGTTTTTAGCTGTGCAGGAATGTGTGAGAAATTTTTGTGAAATGGTAATATTAAGATATTCTTATGGTCATGGGTGGGCTTGCATTTATAAAGTTCCTTGCAAGGAATGTAATATGTTTTACTTAGGCCAGACAGGTAAAGATCTTGCAACTTGAATTAAACAACACAAATACAGTGTTAGGACAGGCCAGGAATCCAATGCTCTGTTTGTTCATTTGAGGGATAACAAGCATTGCATTGACTGGGATAATGCCTCCTCAATATTACCATGTAAGTCAATTGACAGTCGGAACATCATAGAATCTAGTCTTATTAAACATACCGAAGCATTCAACATGAATTTGAGTAACGGCATGTACAAGCTGGACAATTTTGTAATTAAGAAGATTTGTGATCAGGTGAGAAGGCCAGGTCACTTGACCATCTGACCTGACCACCAACCGTTGTGTGCTATTTAAAGATTAGTAGGGTCATTACCTAATACCTGACCATTGTGGACCTGGTCTCACCCTCCTCTGCATATATACACCTTGATTTGTATTACTCTCTCTAGTCTGTACTCACCCCTGAAGATGTGAATTACACGAAAGCGCTTGGGAACTTCGTGTTTTCTTCTTTCCTTGTGGTTATCAGCATATACCTAGATCACGCGCACCTACAGTGATTTACTTGCATATATATATATATATATATATATATATATATATATATATATATATATATATATATATATATATATATATATATATATATATATATATATATATATATACATACATACATACATACATACATACATACATGCATACATACATACATACATACATACATGCATACATGCATACATACATACATACATACATACATACATACATACATACATGCATGCATGCATACATACATACATACATACATACATACATACATGCATGCATGCATACATACATACATACATACATGCATGCATGCATGCATGCATACATACATACATACATACATACATACATACATGCATGCATACATACATACATACATACATACATACATACATACATGCATGCATGCATGCATACATACATACATGCATGCATGCATGCATGCATGCACATGCATGCATGCATGCATGCATGCGTGCGTGCGTGCATACATACATACATACATACATACATACATACATACATACATACATACATACATACATACATACGCCACACATACATACATACATACATATATATATATATATATATATATATATATATATATATATATATATATATATATATATATATATATATATATATATATATATATATATATATATATATATTACCCTTCATAGCCGTTTTTACTTATACAGTGCCTTGCCAGAGCTGAACTTTCACTTAACACGGATTTTTTCCACATATACGCGGTGAGTGTCCGGCTCGAGATGCTATTTTTAGATTTTGCCAACGCGCCACGCGCCACCAGCCCGCCTGCCTGCCTGTGCTCCTTGCCTTTCCCTCCTCCTCCCTCCGCTTGGGCAAGCCGCGCGGTAAGGTTGCGCAGTGTGTCTTTGTTGCGTTATCACTGACGTCATATGACGTATCGGACTGTGATTGGCCATGCATCCCTACCCCCCTCTGCTGCTAGCTGTAATTGGCTTAAAGTATTATGACGTGACCACCCCGGGGAGGGAGGGAGGGAGGGAGGGAGGGAGGGAGGGAGGAGAGACGACGCTTGACCTAGCCGCGACAGTTTCATCCCTCAAGGCCACCCCGTGTTAACGCACATCCATTGTTCCGAAAAATGGCTTCCGCCGGACCACCATCGCCCCCAGAGAGAGACCTTTCCTTACCTGGACCCAGCGGCACTAAGCCAAAGAAGACACGACGTTCATTAAGCTACGAGGTGAAGTACCAAATTGTTCAAGATTTGGAGAAAGGAAGACGGCAAGTTGATCTCGCGCGCCAGCATGGCGTCAACAAATCTACGATTCGTACGATCAAGAAGGATGCAGCCAAGATCAAAGAGCACATGAAAATCACAAAGTCTGCAGGTGCTTCATCTATCAGGTATTGCCAGAACAGGGTGCTGGCAAAAGTGGAAAATTTGCTGGTGAGTTATTTGGTGCGTCAGGCGCGACGCAACATGGCGGTGGACACGCGCTCAGTGCAGGAGTACGCACGTGAGCTATACGCAGCAGTGACACGTAAGCTGGGAATTGCAGAGCCCAAACCCTTCAATGCTTCCTCTGGTTGGCTGCATAGGTTTAAGAAGAGGAACAAGATCACCAACATCAACATTGGTGGTGAGGAAGCGAGTGCTGACCGTGTGGCGGCTAGAGATTTTCCTCCGTTCTTACGTGAGATTATGGAGGAAGGACAGTACAGTGACGACCAGGTGTTTAACATGGACGAATCTGGTCTTTTCTGGAAAAAGTTACCTTCCAAGACCTTCGTTGTCCAGTCTGCCAGCAAGGTAAGGGGTCGGAAATTGCAGAAGGAACGCATCACCGTCCTGTTTACCACCAATGCCTCCGGTACCTGTAAACCAAAGTTATCGGTGATTCACACAGCCCGCAAGCCGCACGCCTACAAGAATATGGACATGAACAAGCTTAATGTCCACTGGCTAACCGCACGTAAGGCGTGGATGTCCTCTTCTCTGTCCCTCTTCTGGTTTGACAACTGTTTTGTTCCTGACGTGCAGAAATTCTGCAAGCAACAGAATGTTCCATTCAATATTTTGTTGCTCCTTGACAACGCACCTGGACACTCGCCCCTACTTATGGATCGTCACCCCAACGTAAAAGTGGTCATCCTTCCTCCCAACACTACGTCATTAATCCAGCCCATGGACCAGGAGTTGATCTGCAATGTGAAAGCTGCGTACTCTGCAAAGAAGTTCAAGCTCCTGAACGACTCTACCAACACCAAGGATGAGTTGCGTAAGCTGGGTGACACCGACAGCGAGAGCAAAAGCGACGAGGACAAGGAACAAGAGGCGGTGACTCAAGAACTTCTCGTCAAACAATTTTGGAAGAAGTTTAACGTTAAACAAGCTGTAGACTTCTTGGTGGAGGCATGAGATCTGCTGACTATTGCTACGATTCGTCACGCATGGAGACATGTGTTGCATGGCATACCAGGTGAGAGGAGGAGTGAACCTGTGACTGGTCAGGTTCAGACTGTTGCAGTAGCAGTGGACCTTGCCAGAGAAGCTGCGCTCAATATTACAGCTGAAGGCTTCTCCGAGACCACCAATGAAGACATCCTGGAGGTGATCAAAGATCCTGAAGTGACTGCCGACGAGATGTTGGAAGAAGAACACGCCAGTGAAGAGGAGGAAGAAGGTGCGTCATTCTCCGAAGAACCTAGTTTAAGTCATAGTGATATTAAGTGTGTCATAGAGTTTACAGAAAAAATTAAGTCCGTCCTTTCCCGCGACAATGACGATGAACGCTATGAAGTCTTCCATACCCGACTGGTGCAGGCTATGGAGCCGTACATCAAGGTGTATCACGACAACATCAACACCAGCCGTCAGCAAAGCATAACCGAGTTCTTCGCCCGCAACCCACCACAGCCAGCCCAAGCCAGTGATAGTGAAAGTGAAGTTGACTTTGAAGGATTTGTCAGGGAAGCCCTGACAACTGTAAGTGACAGTGATGTTGATTCACCTAGTAATGGTGATTCACCTGAGGGCCAGTAATC
>NW_024737860.1:0-19179 GCF_018991925.1 Homarus americanus | reverse complement strand
TACTCGATTAGGGTGCTTTGTTATACTTGGATCAGGGGCCTGGTTGGTAAATCGTTCAAGGGCTTTGTTATAATTCCTAATCAGGGACTTTGTTATACTCGGATCAGGGACTTTGTGGTGCTATACTCGACGAGGAGCTTGTTATACTCGACCAGGGACTTTGTTATACTCGATCAAGGGCCTTTGTTAAACTCGATCAGGGGCCTTTTGTTAAACCCGATCAGGGGACTTTTGTTATACTCGGGATCAGGGCCTTTGTTATAATCTCGTTCAGGGGACTTTGTTATACTCGATCAGAGACTTTTGTTATACTCGATGAGGGGATTCTTGTTATACTTCCTGATCAAGGACTTTTATCTCGATCAGGGACTTTGTTATACCTGATGAGGGGGCTGGTTATACTCGGATCAGGGGACTTTGTTATACTCTCGATGAGGGCACTTTTAGTTATACTGTATTAGGGTGCTTTTGTTATACTCTTTATCAGGGGATTCTTGTTATTCTCGATCAGGGGAACTTTGTTATACCCGATCAGGGACTTTGTTATACCGATCAGGGAACTTGTTATACTAGATCAGGGGCCTTTTGTTATACTCTGTTCAGGTGCCTTCTTGTTATATTCGATCAGGGGCCTTTGTTATACCTTTTCGACCAGGGGACTTGTTATACTCTCGATGAGGGGCCTTTGTTAAACTCGATCAGGGGCCTTGTTATACCAAAGGATCAGGTAATCTCGTGAAAGTATTCCGATCAGGGCCTTTGTTATAATCTTCAGGTTCAGGACATTATGAGAATGACGTGAGTTTGTTATTCTCGATCAGGGATTTTGGTTAGTACCTGCATCAGGGAACGGGCATGATCAGGGACTTGTTATATTAGATGAGGACTTTTGTTATTCCATCATGGACTTTTGTTATATTCGATGAGGGGCCTTGTTATACTTTTCGATCACGTGATTCTGTTATACTCGACCAGGGACTTTGTTATTCGATCAGGGCCTGTTATACTTGTGATCAGGGCTTGTTATAATTAGATCAGGGACCGTGATATTCTCTTCGATCAGGGGACTTTGTTATACCCGATTAGGGACTTTGATATACTCGATCAGGAACTTTGTTATACTCGATCAGGGGCCTTTGTTACCTGCTCATGCGCCTTTGTTATATTCATAATTCGCCTTGTTTACAAATCTGATCAGGACTTTTTGTTATACTCGGCGAGGGCCTTAAACTCGATGAGGGGCCTTTGTGATACTCGATCAGGGGATTTTGTTATACCCGATCAGGGACTTTTGTTATACCGATCAGGGGTTTTGTTTTTACCGATCAGGTAACTTTTGTTATATCTTATCAGCCTTTGTTATAATCGTTCAGGGACTTGTTGGTGGCCTGGATCAGGGGACTTTGTTATACCTGATTGCGGGGATTTTGTTATACTGGCGAGGGCCTTTGTTATACCTCGATGGAGGGACTTTCTTCTACCGATCATCATAGGGGAATTGGTTATACCCGGATGAAGTGACTTTATTTCAATTGTGAGCTGCTTGTTATACTCGACCAGGGACTTTTGTTGCATCGGGCAGAGGGGCATTTGTTAAACCTGATGGTGGGGCCTTTTGTTATATCCCCGACCAGGGATCTTTTGTTATACCGGATCAGGGGCCTTGTTATACCTCGATCAGGAACTTTTGTTATACTCGATCAGGGGCCTTTGTTATAATCGTTCGTAGGACTTTTGTGCCGGTTATATTCGACCAGAGGCCTTTTGTTATACTTGATCAAGGGACTTTGTTATACCCGACTTCAGGAGGACTTTGTGGTTATACTGACCAGGGAGAGTTTATTATAATTGACCAGGACTCTTGTTATACTCGATCAGGGCATTTGTTATACCCGGACCAGGGGACCTTTGTTATACTCGGATCAGGATTTTGTTATACTCGAATAGATCTCTTGTTATACTCAATGAGGGGCCATTGTTAAATCCCGATGAGGGCCTTTTGTTATGCACTCGATCAGAGGCCTTTTGTTATACTTGTCAAGGAACTTTGTTATACCTGATCAGAGACCTTTGTTATACCGACCAGGGAGTTTCGTTATACTCGACCAGGGGACTTTATTATACTGATCAGGGCCTTTATTATACCATCAGGGGACTATATTCCGATCAGTAACTTTTGTTATACTTCCATCAGGGGAGTTTGTTACTCGATGAGGGCCTTGTTAAACTCGATGAGGGGCCTTTGTTATACTCGATCAGAGGCCTTTGTTATACTTGCGGATCAAAGAACTTTGATATACTCGATCAGGAGACTTTGTTATACTCGACTAGGGAGTTTGTTATACCGACCAGGGACTTTTTGTTATACTCTCGATCAGGGCCTTTATTATACCTGATCAGGGACTTTTGTTATTCCAATCAGGGACTTTGTTATACTCGATCAGGGGACTTTGGTTATACCTCAGATGAGAGAGGCCTTTGTTAAACTCGATGAGGTGCCTTTGTTATACTCGACCAGGGGATCTTTGTTATACCGATGAGGGGCCTTTGTTAGGTACTCGATCAGGGAACTTTGCAGAATCGATCAGGGCCTTTTGTTATAATCGTTCACAGAGGACTTTTGTTATACTCGATCAGGGGCTTTGTTATACTTGATGTGAGAGGGCTTTGGTTTCATCGTTGGATCAGGGGACTTCTTGTTATTCTCGATAAGGGGGACTTTTGTTGTTTTGATCAGGGCTTTGAGTATCGTTCAGGGATTGTGGTTATAATGATCAGAGGACTCCTTGTTATACTGGGAACAGGGGCCTTTGTTAAACTCGATCAAAGCCTTTGTTATTCTCGGCGAGGGCCTTTGTTAAACTCGATGAGGCAACTTTGTTTCACTCTCGCTAGGGGGACTTTGTTATACTTCTCATCAGGGGACTTTGTTATACTCAATGAGAGGGCTTGTTATACCAGATCAGGGGGCTTCGGTTATACTTGACTCTCCGGTGGCCTTTGTTATAATCACCGTTCAGGGGTCTTTTGTTATTCTCGATCAGGCTTACTTGTTATACTCGATCAGGGGACTTGTTATACTCGCATCAGGAGTTTGTTATACCTCGACCAGGGACTTGTTATATCGATGAGGGCCTCTGTTCTACCTGACTAGGGAATGGTTATAATCATCAGGGGACTTTTGTTATATTCGATGAGGACTTTTGTTATACTCGATCATTGAACTTTGTTATACTCGATGAGGGGCCTTTTGTTATACCTCGGGATTAGGGGTCTTTGATATACCCGATCAGGGTACTTGCTATACTCGATCAGGGGACTTTTGTTATACTCTATGAGGGGGCTTTTGTTATACTCGATCAGGAACTTGTTATACTCTCAGACGGGACTTTTGTTATACTCCGCATCAGGGGACATTGTTTTACCTGATCAGGGGGCTTTGTTATACTCTCGATCAGGGGACTTTTGTTATACTCTGGGATGAGGGGCCTTTGTTATATTCGATCAGGGGCCTTGTTATAATTTCGATGAGGGTCTTTTGTTATACTGGGAATAGGGGACTTTGTTATAATCGTTCAGGCGACTCTTTTGTTATACTCGATCAGGGGACTTTGTTATACTCGATAAGGGGACTTTGTTATACTCGACCAGGGGAGTTTCTGTTATACTCAATCAGAGGACTTTGTTATACTCGATCAGGGAAATTGGTTATACCTGATCAGGGGACTTTGTTATATTCGATGAGAGGACTTTAGTTATTCTGATCATGGACTTTGTTATACTCGATGAGGGGCCTGTGTTATCCTCGATCAGGGACTTTTTTATACTTAATTGGGACTTTTGTTATACTCGATCAGGGCCTTTTGTTATACTTGGATCAAGGGTTTGTTATACTCGATCAGGGGACTGTGTTATTTCTCGGATCAGGGGGACTTTGTTATACTCGCCGATCAGGGGACTTTTGTTATACTCGATCAGGAACTTTTGTTATACTTGATGAGGCCTTTGTTATATTCTGTTCAGGGACTTTGGTATACCTCGATCAGGGACTTTGTTATACCATCAGGTGAGTTTTTTATACCTTTAATTTCATGAACTTTGTTATACTCTTTCGATCAGGGCCTTTTGTTAAACTCATCAGGGCCCCTTGTTATACCGCATCAGGGGACTTGTTATAACGATCAGGGACTTTTGTTATACTATGAGGCGCTCTTTTGTTACACTCTATTAGGGAACTTTGTTATACTCGATGAGGGGCCTTTGTTATACTCGATCAGGGGCCTTTGTTATGCCCGATCAGGGGACTTTGTTATACTCGATCAGTAGACTTTGTTATACTCTATGAGGGGGCTTTGTTATACTCGAGCAGGGAACTTTGTTATACTCGGTGAGGGGACTTTGTTATTCTCGATCAAGGGACTCTGTTTTACTCGATGAGGGGGCTTTGTTATACTCGATCAGGGGACTTTGATATACTCGATCAGGGGCCTTTGTTATACTCGATCAGGGGCCTTTGTTATACTCGATCAGGGGACTTTGTTATACTCTGTCAGGGACTTTGTTATACTCGACCAGGGGACTTTGTTATACTCGATTAGGGGGCCTTGTACTACTCTCGATTAGGGAAACTCGTTATACTCGATCATGGGACTTTGTTATACCTCCGTTCAGCGGACTTTGTTATACTCTCGATCAGGGGTTTCTTGTTGTTCCCGATCAGGGGACTTTGCACACTGATCAGGCACTTTGTTATACCCGATCAGGGGACTTTGCTATACTCGATCAGGGAACTTTGTTATACTTGTTCAGGGGACTTTGTTATACTTGATCTGGGGACTTTGTTATACTCGATGAGGGGGCTTTGTTATACACGATCAGGGGGCTTTGTTATACTTGATCAGAGGCCTTTGTTATAATCGTTCAAGGGACTTTGTTATACTCAATCAGGGGACTTTGTTATAATCGATCAGGGGACTTTGTTATACTCGACCAGGGGAGTTTGTTATACCTGACCAGGGGACTTTGTTATACTCGATCAAGGGCCTTTGTTAAACTCGATCAAGGTCCTTTGTTATACTCGATCAGGGGACTTTGTTATACTAGATGAGGGGACTTTGTTATACTCGATCCAGGGACTTTGTTATACTCGATCAGGGCCTTTTGTTTTAATCGTTCAAGGACTCTTCCTTTGTTTATACTCAATCAGGGACTCGGTTATACTCGATCAGGGACTTTTGTTATACTCGACGAGGGGAGTTTGTTATACTCGACCAGGGGACTTTGTTATACTCGATCAAGGGCCTATGTTAAACCTCTGACTGTGGCAATTTTGTTATACTCTCGATCAGGGACTTGAGTTATACTCGGATCAGGGGCTTTGTTAAACTCGATCAGGAACTTTGTTATACTCGATCAGGGCCTTTATTTTAATCATCGTTCAGGGACTTCGGTTATACTCTCGATCAGGGAATTTTTTGTACTCTCGATCAGAGGCCTTTGTTATACTCGATCAGGGGACTTTGTTATACTCGATCAGGAGACTTTGTTATACTCGATGAGGGGACTTTGTTATACTCGATCAGGAGACTTTGTTATACTCGATCAAGGACTTTCTTATCCTCGATCTGGGGACTTTGTTATACTCGATGAGGGGGCTTTATTATACTCGATCAGGGGACTTTGTTATACTCGTTGAGGGCACTTTGTTATACCCGATTAGGGGGCTTTGTTATACTCGATCAGGGGACTTTGTTATTCTCGATCAGGGGAACTTTGTTATACCCGATCAGGGGACTTTGTTATACTCGATCAGGGAACTTTGTTATACTCGATCAGGGCTCTTTTGTTATACCTGTTCAGGCGCCTTTGTTATATTCGATCAGGGCCTTTTGTTATACTCGACCAGGACTTTTGTTATACTCGATGAGGGGCCTTTTGTTAAACTCGATCAGGGCCTTTGTTATAATTTCGATCAGGGACTTTTGTTATACTCGATCAGGGGACTTTGTTATACTCGATCAGGGGGTTTTGTTTTACTCGATCAGGTAACTTTGTTATATTCGATCAGGGGCCTTTGTTATAATCGTTCAGGGGACATTGTTATACTCGATCAGGGGAGTTTGTTATTCTCGATCAGGGGCCTTTGTTATACTCGATCAGGGAACTCTGTAATACTCGATCAGGGGACTTTGTTATACTCGATGAGGGGCCTTTGTTATACTGGATCATGGGACTTTTTTATACTCGATGAGGGGCCTTTGTTATACTCGATGAGGGGACTCTGTTATACTCGATCAGGGGACTCTGTAATACTCGATCAGGGGACTTTGTTATACTCGATCAGTGGCCTTTGTTATACTCTTTTAGAGGCCTTTGTTATACTCGAACAGGGGCCTTTGTTAAACTCGATCAAAGGCCTTTGTTATTCTCGATTAGAGGAGATTGTTAAACTCGATGAGGAGACTTTGTTATACTCGATCAGGGGAGTTCTTTATACTCGATCAGGGGACTTTGTTTTACTCGATCAGGGGGCTTTGTTATACTCGATCAGGGGCCTTTGTTATACTCATTCAGGGGCCTTTGTTATACTCGATCAGGGGCCTTTTGTTATACTCGATCGAAATTTTGTTATACTCGGCCAGGGTCTTTTTGTTATATTCGGATCAGGGCCTTTTATACTCTTGATTAGGGGGTTTTGTTATACTCGATCAGGGGACTTTTGTTATTCTCGATTATTGGACTCCCTTGTTAAACTCGATGAGGAGACTCGTTATACTCGGATCTGGGGAGTTTGTTATACCTGATGAGGGCCTTTGTTTTATTCGGATCAGGTGGGTTTTATACTCGATCAGGACTTTTGTTATACTCTCGATCAGGGGCCTCGGTTATACCTTCCGGATCAGGGGCCTTTTGTTATACTCTCCGATCAATGGACTTGCTATACTCTCGGCCAGGGGTCTTGTTATACTCGAAGGAGGGTACTTTGTTATTCTCGATCAGGGGGACTTTGTTATACTCGATCAGGGGACTTTGTTATTCTCGATCAGGGGACTTTGTTATTCTCGATCAGGGGACTTTGTTATTCTCGATCAAGGGGACTTTGTTATACTCGATCTGGGGACTTTGTTATTCTCGATCAGGGGGACTTTATTATACTCGATCAGGGGGCTTTGTTATACTCGATCAGGGAACTTTGTTATAATCGATCAAGGGGCTTTGTTATACTTGATCAGGGAACTTTGTTATACTCGATCAGGGGCCTTTGTTATACTCGTTCAGGCGCCTTTGTTATATTCGATCAGTGGCCTTTATTATACTCGACCTGGGGACTTTGTTATACTCGATCAGGGGCTTTTGTTAAACTCAATCAGGAGCCTTTGTTATACTCAATCAGGGGACTTTGTTATACTCGATTAGGGGACTTTGTTATACTCAATCAGGGGTCTTTGTTATACTCGACCAGGGACTTTGTTATACTCGATCAGGGGCCTTTGTTATACTCGATCAGGGGGCTTTGTTATGCTCGATCAGGGAACTTTGTTATACTCGATCAGGGGCCTTTGTTATACTCGTTCAGGGTTCTTTGTTATACTCAATCAGGAGACTTTGTTATACTCGATCAGGGGACTTTATTATATTCGATGAGGGGACTCTGATATACTCGATCAGGGGCCTTTGTTATACTCGACCAGGGGACTTTGTTATACTCGATCAGGGGCCTTTGTTAAACTCGATCAGGGGTCTTTGTTATACTCAATGAGGGGACTTTGTTATACTCGATCAGGGACTTTGTTATACTCGATCAGGGGGCTTTGTTTTACTCGATCAGGGGACTTTGTTATACTCGATCAGGGGACTTTGTTATACTCGATCAGGGAACTTTATTATATTCGATGAGGGGACTTTGTTATACTCGACCAGGGGTCTTTGTTAAACTCGATCAGGGGCTTTTGTTATACTTGATGAGGGGGCTTTGTTATACTCGATCAGTGGCCTTTGTTATACTCTTTTAGAGGCCTTTGTTATACTCGAACAGGGGCCTTTGTTAAACTCGATCAAAGGCCTTTGTTATACTCGATTTGAGGACTTTGTTAAACTCGATGAGGAGACTTTGTTATACTCGATCAGGGGACTTTGTTTTACTCAATCAGGTGGCTTTGTTATACTCGATCAGGGAAATTTGTTATACTCGATCAGGAGCCTTTGTTATACTCGATCAGGGGCCTTTGATATACTCGATTAGGGGACTTTGTTATACTCGACCAGGGGTCTTTGTTATACTCGATCAGGGGCCTTTGTTATACTTGATGAGGGGGCTTTGTTACACTCGATCAGGGACCTTTGTTATACTTGATGAGGGGGCTTTGTTATACTCGATCAGGGGCCTTTGTTATTCTCGATCAGGGGGACTTTGTTATACTCGATCAGGGGGCTTTGTTATACTCGATCAGGGAACTTTGTTATACTCGATGAGGGGCCTTTGTTATACTCGCTCAGGCGCCTTTGTTATATTCGATGAGGGGCCTTTGTTATACTCGACAAGGAGACTTTGTTAAACTCGATCAGGGGCCTTTGTTAAACTCGATTAGGGGCCTTTGTTATACTCAATCAGGGGACTTTGTTATACTCGATCAGGGGACTTTGTTAAACTCGATCAGGGAGCTTTGTTTTACTCGATCAGGAAACTTTGTTATACTCGATCACGGGCCTTTGTTATAATCGTTCAGGGGACTTTGTTATACTCAATCAGGGGACTTTCTTCTCCTCGATCAGGGGACTTTGTTATACTCGATCAGGGGCCTTTGTTATACTTGATCAGGGGACTTTGTTATATTCGATGAGGGGACTTTGTTATACTCGACCATGGGACTTTGTTATACTCGATCAGGGGCCTTTGTTATACTCGATCAGGGGCCTTTGTTATACCCGATCAAGGGAAATTTGTTATACGCGATCAGTGGAGTTTGATATACTCTATGAGGGGGATTTGATATACACGATGAGGGGACTTTGTTATACTCGACCAGGGGTCTTTGTTATACTCGATCAGGGGCCTTTGTTATACTTGATCAGGGGGCTTTGTTATACTCGATCAGGGAACTTTGTTATACTCGACCAGAGCCTTTGTTATACTCGATCAGGGGCCTTTGTTATACTTAATCAGGGGACTTTGTTATATTCGATGAGGGGACTTTGTTATACTCGACCATGGGACTTTGTTATACTTGATCAGGCGCCTTTGTTATATTCGATCAGGGGCTTTTTTTATACTCGACCAGGGGACTTCGTTATACTCGATCAGGGAACTTTGTTATACTCGATTAGGGGGCTTTGTTTTACTCGATCAGGAAACTTTGTTATCCTCGATCAGGGGCCTTTGTTATAGTCGTTCAGGGGACTTTGTTATACTCGATCAGGGGACTTTGTTCTCCTCGATCAGGGGATTCGAGCTATACCTGACCAGGGTCTATACCCGGATCAGCCTTTGTTATACTTGATCAGGCGCCTTTGTTATACTCGATCAGGGGACTTTGTTATACTCGATCAGGGGACTTTTTTATACTCGATCAGATGGCTCTGTTATACTCGATCAGGGAACTTTGTTATACTCGATCAGGGGCCTTTGTTATAATCGTTCAGGGAACTTTGTTATACTCGATCAGGGGACTTTGTTATACTCAATCAGGGGACTTTGTTATACTCGACCAGGGGAGTTTGTTATACTCGATTAGGGGCCTTTGTTTAACTCGATTAGGGGCTTTTGTTATACTCGACCAGGGGTCTTTGTTATACTCGATCAGGGACCTTTGTTATACTTGATGAGGGGGCTTTGTTATACTCGATCAGGGGACTTTCTTATTCTCGGTCAGGGGGACTTTGTTATACTCGATCAGGGGGCTTTGTTATACTCGATCAGGGAACTTTGTTATACTCGATCCGGGGCCTTTGTTTTACTAGATCTGGAAACTTTGAGGAATTTGGTCGTGGGGCCCTGCTATAAAATTCCGCCTGTGGGACCTTTTAAGCACCCCATCGGGACCCCAGCAGGGCCTTTATCAGCTTGTTTTACTTTATCGTGAAACTTGTTATGTCTCTTTATCGCCTTTGTTAAACCCGATCAGGGGACTTTGTTGTACTCGATCAGGGGAATTTGTTATACTCTATGAGGGGGCTTTGTTATACTCGATCAGGGGGCTTTGTTATACTTGATCAGGGGCCTTTGTTATAATCGTTCAGGGAACTTTGTTATACTCGATCAGGGACTTTGTTTTACTCGATCAGGGGACTTTGTTATACTCGATCAGGGGACATTGTTATATTCGATGAGGGGACTTTGTTATACTCGATGATGGGACTGTGTTATACTCGTTCAGGGGACTTTGTTATACTCGAATAGGGGCCTTTGTTAAACTCGATCAAAGGCCTTTGTTATTCTCGATGAGGGGCCTTTGTTAAACTCGATTAGGGGACTTTGTTCTACTCGTTGAAGGGACTTTGTTATACTTGAGCAGGGGATTTTGTTATACTCGATGAGGGGGCTTTGTTATACTCGATCAGGGGGCTTTGTTATACTTGATCAGGGGCCTTTGTTATAATCGACCAGGGGAGTTTGATATACTCGACCAGGGGACTTTGTTATACTCGATGAGGGGCCTTTGTTTAACTCGATGAGGGGCCTTTGTTATACTCGACCAGGGGACTTTGTTATACTCGATCATGGGCTTCTGTTAAACTCGATCAGGGACCTTTGTTATACTCGATCAGGGGACTTTATTATTCTCGATCAGGGGACTTTGTTATACTCGATGAGGGGGCTTTGTTATACTCGATCAGGGAACTTTGTTATACTGGATCAGGGGCCCTTGTTATATTCGTTCAGGGGACTTTGTTATACTCGATCTGGGGAAATTTTTTATCCTCGACCAGGGGAGTTTGTTATACTCGATTAGGGGCGTTTGTTAAACTCGATCAGGGGCTTTTGTTATAGTCGATCAGGGGACTTTGTTATACTCGATCAGGGGACTTTGTTATACTCGATCAGGTGGCTTTTTTATACTCGATCAGGGAACTTTCTTATACTCGATCAGGGGTCTTTGTTATAATCGTTCAGGGGACTTTGTTATACTCGATCAGGGGGCTTTGTTTTACTCGATCAGGAAACTTTGTTATCCTCGATCAGGGGCCTTTGTTATAGTCGTTCAGGGGACTTTGTTATACTCGATCAGGGGACTTTGTTCTCCTCGATCAGGGGACTTTGTTATACTCGACCAGGGGTCTTTGCTATACTCGATCAGGGGCCTTTGTTATACTTGATCAGGCGCCTTTGTTATACTCGATCAGGGGACTTTGTTATACCCGATCAGGGGACTTTTTTATACTCGATCAGATGGCTCTGTTATACTCGATCAGGGAACTTTGTTATACTCGATCAGGGGCCTTTGTTATAATCGTTCAGGGGACTTTGTTATACTCGATCTGGGGACTTTGTTATACTCAATCAGGGGACTTTGTTATACTCGACCAGGGGAGTTTGTTATACTCGATTAGGGGCCTTTGTTTAACTCGATCAGGGGCTTTTGTTATACTCGACCAGGGGGTCTTTGTTATACTCGATCAGGGACCTTTGTTATACTTGATGAGGGGGCTTTGTTATACTCGATCAGGGGACTTTCTTATTCTCGGTCAGGGGACTTTGTTATACTCGATCAGGGGCTTTGTTATACTCGATCAGGGGACTTTGTTATACTCGATCAGGGGGCTTTGTTTTACTCGATCAGGAAACTTTGTTATACTCGATCAGGGGCCTTTGTTAAACCCGATCAGGGGACTTTGTTGTACTCGATCAGGGGAATTTGTTATACTCTATGAGGGGGCTTTGTTATACTCGATCAGGGGGCTTTGTTATACTTGATCAGGGGCCTTTGTTATAATCGTTCAGGGAACTTTGTTATACTCGATCAGGGGACTTTGTTTTACTCGATCAGGGGACTTTGTTATACTCGATCAGGGGACATTGTTATATTCGATGAGGGGACTTTGTTATACTCGATGATGGGACTGTGTTATACTCGTTCAGGGGACTTTGTTATACTCGAATAGGGGCCTTTGTTAAACTCGATCAAAGGCCTTTGTTATTCTCGATGAGGGGCCTTTGTTAAACTCGATTAGGGGACTTTGTTCTACTCGTTGAAGGGACTTTGTTATACTTGAGCAGGGGATTTTGTTATACTCGATGAGGGGGCTTTGTTATACTCGATCAGGGGGCTTTGTTATACTTGATCAGGGGCCTTTGTTATAATCGACCAGGGGAGTTTGATATACTCGACCAGGGGACTTTGTTATACTCGATGAGGGGCCTTTGTTTAACTCGATGAGGGGCCTTTGTTATACTCGACCAGGGGACTTTGTTATACTCGATCATGGGCTTCTGTTAAACTCGATCAGGGACCTTTGTTATACTCGATCAGGGGACTTTATTATTCTCGATCAGGGGACTTTGTTATAACCGATGAGGGGGCTTTGTTATACTCGATCAGGGAACTTTGTTATACTGGATCAGGGGCCCTTGTTATATTCGTTCAGGGGACTTTGTTATACTCGATCTGGGGAAATTTTTTATCCTCGACCAGGGGAGTTTGTTATACTCGATTAGGGGCGTTTGTTAAACTCGATCAGGGGCTTTTGTTATAGTCGATCAGGGGACTTTGTTATACTCGATCAGGGGACTTTGTTATACTCGATCAGGTGGCTTTTTTATACTCGATCAGGGAACTTTCTTATACTCGATCAGGGGTCTTTGTTATAATCGTTCAGGGGACTTTGTTATACTCCATCAGGGGACTTTTTATTCTCAATCAGGGGACTTTGTTATACTCGATCAGGGGACTTTGTTATACTCAATGAGGTGCCTTTGTTATACTCGATGAGAGTCCTTTGTTATACTCGATCAGGGGACTTTGTTATACTCGAACAGGAGACTTTGTTTTACTCGATCAGGGGACTTTGTTATACTAGATCAAGGACTTTGTTATCCTCGTTCAAGGGACTTTGTTATACTCGATGAGGAGGCTTTGTTATACTCGATCAGGGAACTTTGTTATATTCGATGAGGGGACTTTGTTATACTCGATTAGGGCCATTTTTATACTCGATCACGGGCCTTTGTTATTCTCGAATAGGGGACTATGTTATAATCGTTCAGGCGACTTTGTTAAACTCGATCAGGGACTTTGTTATACTCGATCAGGGGACTTTGCTATACTCGACCAGCCGAGTTTGTTATACTCGATCAGGGGACTTTGTTATACTCGATCAGGGGACTTTGTTATACTCGACCAGCCGAGTTTGTTATACTCGATCAGGGGACTTTGTTATACTCGATCAGGGGACTTTGTTATACTCGATCAGGGGACTTTCTAATATTCGATGAGGGAACTTTGTTATTCTCGATCATGGTACTTTGTTATACTCGATCAGGGGCCTTTGTTATACTCGATCAGTGGACTTTGTTATACTCGACCAGGGGTCTTATATATACTCGATCAGGGGCCTATGTTATACTTGATGAGGGGGCTTTGTTATACTCGATCAGGGGACTTTCTAATTCTCGATGAGGGGGACTTTGTTATACTCGATCAGTGGGCTTTGTTATACTCGCTCAGGGAACTTTGTTATACTCGATCAGGGGCCTTTGTTATACTCGTTCAGGCGCCTTTGTTATATTCGATCAGGGGCCTTTGTTATTCTCGACCAGGAGACTTTGTTATACTCGATGAGGGGCCTTTGTTAAACTCGATCAGGGGCCATTGTTATACTCGATCAGCGGACTTTGTTATACTCGATTAGGAAACTTTGTTATACTCGATTAGGGGGCTTTGTTTTACTCGATCAGGAAACTTTGTTATACTCGATCAGGGGCCTTTGTTATAATCGTCCAAGGGACTTTGTTATACTCGAACAGGGGACTTTGTTATACTCGATCAGGGGGCTTTGTTATACTCGATCAGGGGGCTTTGTTATATTCGATGAGGGGAATTTGATATTCTCGATCAGGGGACTTTGTTATAATCTATGAGGGGGCTTTGTTATACACGATGAGGGGACTTTGCTATACTCGACCAGGGGTCTTTGTTATACTTGATTAGGGGCCTTTGTTATACTTGATCAGGGGGCTTTGTTATACTTGATCAGGGGACATTGTTATTCTCGATCAGGGGGGCATTGTTATACTCGGTCAGGGGACTTTGTTATACTCGACCAGGGGTGTTTGTTATACTCGATCAGGGGCCTTTGTTATTCTTGATCAGGGGCTTTTGTTATACTCGACCAGGGGACTTTCTTATACTCGATCAGGAAAATTTGTTATACTCGATCAGGGGCCTTTGTTATAATCGTTCAGGGGACTTTGTTATCCTCGATCAGGGTGCTTTGTTATATTCGATGAGGGGTCTTTGTTATACTCGATCAGGGGACTTTGTTATACTCTATGAGGGGGCTTTGTTATACACGATGAGGGGACTTTGTTATACTCGACCAGGGGTCTTTGTTATACTTGATTAGGGTCCTTTGTTATACTTGATCAGGGTACTTTGTTATACTCGACCAGGGGTGTTTGTTATTCTCAATCAGGGGCCTTTGTTATACTTGATCAGGCGCCTTTGTTATATTCGATCAGGGGCCTTTGTTATACTCGACCAGGGGACTTTTTTATACTCGATCAGGGGGCTTTGTTTTGCTCGATCAAGAAACTTTGTTATTCTCGGTGAGGGGCCTTTGTTATAATCGTTCAGGGGACGTTGATTATACTCGATCAGGGGACTTTGATATACTCGATCAGGGGACTTTGTTATACTCAATCAGGGGAATTTGTTATACTCGATCAGGGTACTTCGTTATACTCGATCAGGGTACTTTGTTATACTCGATCAGGGTACTACATTTTACTCGATCAGGGTACTTTGTTATACTCGATCAGGGGACTTTTATACTCGATCAGGGGCGTTTGTTATACTCGATCAAGGGATTTTGTTATCCTCGATGAGGGGCCTTTGTTATACTCGATCAGGAGCCTTTGTTATACTCGATCAGGGCCTTTGTTATACTTGATGAGGCGCCTTTGTTATACTCGATCAGGGGACTTTGTTATACTCGATCAGGGGACTTTGTTATACTCGACCAGGGTCTTTGTTATACTCGATCAGGGGCCTTTGTTATACTCGATCAGGGTCCTTTGTTATAATCGATCAGGAGACTTTGTTATACTTGATCAGGGGACTTTGTTATACTTAATCAGGGACTTTGTTATACTCTACCAGGGGTTTGTTTTTACTCGATTAGGGCCTTAGATAAACTCGATCAGGGGCTTTTGTTATACTCGATCAGGGGTTTGTTATACTCGATCAGGGGGCATTGTTTTACTCGATCAGGAAACTTTGTTATACTCGATCAGGGGACTTTGTTATACTCGACCAGGGGTCTTGTTGTACTCGATCAGGGGCCTTTGTTATTCTCGAATAGGGGACTTTGTTATAATCGTTCAGGCGACTTTGTTATACTCGATCAGGGGACTTTGTTATACTCGACCAGGGGAGTTTGTTATACTCAATCAGGGGACTTTGTTATTCTCGATCATGGTACTTTGTTATACTCGATCAGGGGCCTTTGCTATACTCGATCAGTGGACTTTGTTATACTCGACAAGGGGACTTTGTTATACTCGATCAGGGGCCCTTGTTATACTCGATCAGGGGCCTTTGTTATACTCTATCAGGGGACTTTGTTATACTCGACCAGGGGTCTTTGTTATACTTGATGAGGGGCCTTTGTTATACTTGATGAGGGGGCTTTGTTATACTCGATCAGCGGACTTTCTTATTCTCGATGAGGGGGACTTTGTTATACTCGATCAGTGGGCTTTGTTATACTCGATCAGGGAACTTTGTTATACTCGATCAGGGGCCTTTGTTATACTCGTTCAGGCACCTTAGTTATATTCGATGAGAGGCTTTTGTTATTCTCGACCAGGGGACTTTGTTATACTCGATGAGGGGCCTTTGTTAAACTCGATCAGGGGCCATTGTTATACTCGATCAGCGGACTTTGTTATACTCGATCAGGGGACTTTGTTATACTCGATCAGGGGGCTTTGTTTTACTCTATCAGGAAACTTTGTTATACTCGATCAGGGGCCTTTGTTATAATCGTTCAGGGGACTTTGTTATACTCGATCAATGGACTTTGTTATACTCGATCAGGGGACTTTGTTATACTCGATCAGGGGGCTTTGTTTTACTCGATTAGGATACTTTGTTATACTCGATCAGTGGCCTTTGTTATACCCGATTAGGGGACTTTTTATACTCGATCAGGGGACTTTGTTATACTCTATGAGGGGGCTTTGTTATACTCCATCAGGGAACTCTGTTATACTCGGTGAGGGGACTTTGTTATACTCGATCAGGGGACTTTGTTATGCTCGTTCAGGGGACTTTGTTAAACTTGATCAGTTGACTTTGATATACTCGTTCAGGGGGCTTTGTTATACTCGATCAGCGGGCTTTGTTATACTTGATCAGGGGCCTTTGTTATAATCGTTCAGGGGACTTTGTTATACTCGATCAGGGGACTTTCTTATTCTCGTCAGGGGACTTGGTTATACCTCGATCAGGGGCTTTTGTTATACCTGATCAGGGGACTTTGTTATACTCGATCAGGGGCTTTTGTTTTTACTCCGATCAGGAAACCTTTTGTTATACCTGGATCAGGGGCCTTTTGTTAAAACCCGGATCAGGGACTTCAGAGCAGTACTCGATCAGGGGAATTTGTTATACTCTATGAGGGGGCTTTGTTATACTCGATCAGGGGGCTTTGTTATACTTGATCAGGGGCCTTTGTTATAATCGTTCAGGGAACTTTGTTATACTCGATCAGGGGACTTTGTTTTACTCGATCAGGGGACTTTGTTATACTCGATCAGGGGACATTGTTATATTCGATGAGGGGACTTTGTTATACTCGATGATGGGACTGTGTTATACTCGAGGGACTTTGTTATACTCGATCAGGGGGCATTGTTTTTCTCGATCAGGAAACTTTGTTATACTCGATCAGGGGCCTTTGTTATAATTGATGAGGGGGCTTTGTTATACTCGATCAGGGGACTTTCTTATTCTCGGTCAGGGGGACTTTGTTATACTCGATCAGGGAGCTTTGTTATACTCGATCAGGGAACTTTGTTATACTCGATCAGGGGCCTTTGTTTTACTCGATCAGGAAACTTTGTTATACTCGATCAGGGGCCTTTGTTATAAGCGTTTAGGGGACTTTGTTATACTCGAGTAGGGGACTTTGTTATACTCGATCAGGGGACTTTGTTATACTCGATGAGGGGCCTTTGTTAAAGTCGATGAGGGGCCTTTGTTATACTCGACCAGGGGACTTTGTTATACTCGATGAGGGGCCTCTGTTAAACTCGATGAGGGGCCGTTGTTAAACTCGATCAGGGGACTTTGTTATACTCGATCAGGGGACTTTTTTATACTCGATCAGGGGGCTTTGTTATTCACGATCAGGGACTTTGTTATACTCGGTCAGGGGCTTTGTTATAATCGTTCAGGGGACTTTGTTATACTCTATGAGGGCTTTGTCATACTCGATCAGGGAACTTTGTTATACTCGGAGAGGGACTTTGTTATCCTCGATCGGGACTTTGTTTTTACTCGATCAGGGGTTTTGTTATACTCGATGAGGGACTTTGTTATACTCGATCAGGGGCCTTTGTTATACTCGATCAGGGGCCTTTGTTATACTCGATCAGGGGACTTTGTTATTCTCGACCAGGGGACTTTGTTATACTCGATCAGGGACCTTTGTTATACTCGATCAGGGGTTTTTGTTATACTCGATGAGGGGACTTTGTTATACTCGATCAGGGGCCTTTGTTATACTCGATCAGGGGCCTTTGTAATACTCTATCAGGGGACGTTGTTATTCTCGATAAGGGGGACTTTGTTATACTCGTTCAAGGGCCTTTGTTATACTCGATCAGGGGACTTTGTTATACTCGACCAGGGGACTTTGTTATACTCGATCAGGGAACTTTGTTATACTCGTTCAGTGGCCTTTGTTATAATTGTTCAGGGAACTTTGTTATACTCGATCAGGGGATTTTGATATACTCGATCAGGGGAGTTTTTTATTCTCGACCAGGGGACTTTGTTATACTCGATCAGGGGCCTTTGTTATACTCGATAAGGGGACTTTGTTATACTCTTTCAGGGGACTTTGTTATACTCGATCAGGGATCTTTGTTATACTCGAGAACTTTGTTATACTCGATCAGGGGACTTTGTTATACTCGATCAGGGGACTTTGTTATACTCAATCAGGGGACTTTGTTATACTCGATCAGGGGACTGTGTTATACTCGATCAGGGGACTTTGTTATACTCGATCAGGGGGCTTTGTTTTACTCGATCAGGAAACTTTGTTATACTCGATCAGGGGCCTTTGTTATAATCGTTCAGGGGATTTTGTTATACTCGATCAGGGGATTTTGTTATACTCGATCAGGGGACTTTGTTATACTCGATCAGGGGACTTTGTTATATTCGATGAGGGGACTTTGTTATTCTCGATCATGGGACTTTGTTATACTCGATGAGGGGCCTTTGTTATACTCCATGAGGGGACTTTTTTCTACTCAAACAGGGGAATTTGTTATACTCGACCAGGGGACTTTTTATACTCGATGAGGGGCCTTTGTTAAACTCGATCAGGGGCCATTGTTATACTCGATCAGCGGACTTTGTTATACTCGATCAGGAAACTTTGTTATACTCGATCAGGGGGCTTTGTTTTACTCGATCAGGAAACTTTGTTATACTCGATCAGGGGCCTTTGTTATAATCGTTCAAGGGACTTTGTTATACTCGAACAGGGGACTTTGTTATTCTCGATCAGGGGGCTTTGTTATACTCGATCAGGGGGCTTTGTTATATTCGATGAGGGGAATTTGTTATTCTCGATCAGGGGACTTTGTTATAATCTATGAGGGGGCTTTGTTATACACGATGAGGGGACTTTGTTATACTCGACCAGGGGTCTTTGTTATACTTGATTAGGGGCCTTTGTTATACTTGATCAGGGGGCTTTGTTATACTCGATCAGGGGACATTGTTA